>NC_079222.1:6063408-6065908 GCF_029633865.1 Lampris incognitus
TCAGTTTCCAAGCGTCAGGCAAACAAGCCTATGTTGAACAAAGGCAAGTGTAACTTTTTCAAGCCAAGACTTCGTCAAGCACGGACTGCTCTTTTTAGATCCGGTCAGTCATCTGTATTTGGCCATCACCATTGACAACACCGTGGTGACGCCAACTTGGACTGTGAGGAATCTGGGTGTTTTCCTGCATCGGTTACTCACTCCTGCAGATTTCTCCTCTATAACATGAGGAGGAGTCGCCCATTCCTCACCGACGAGACGGCACAGGTGCTCATCCAGGCTCTGGTCATCTCCCGGCTGGACTACGGCAACTCCCTCCTTGCTGGCGCCCCGGCATCGGCCATCAGACCTCTGGAGCTTGTTCAGAAAGCTGCAGCTCGTCTGGTGTTCAACCGCCCTAAGTTCTCCCACACAACTCCCCTTCTCATGCCCCTACACTGGCTCCCAGGAGCTGCTCGCATCCAGGTTAAGACTCTGGTGCTAGCCTACAGGGCAGTGAAAGGAACAGCTCCTTCCTCTCTCCAGGCCATGGTCAAGTCCTACACCCCCGCCCGACCACTTTGCTCTGCTGCCTCGGGACGCCTGGTTACCCCGTCGCTCAGAGGCCCCTGCTGCCGATCGACCCGGTCCCGGCTCTGTTCTGTCCTGGCCCCACAGTGGTGGACTGAACTCCCCACTGTTGTCAGGACAGCGGAGTCGCTGCCCATCTTTCGACGCAGGTTGAAAACTCACCTCTTTAAGAACTGCTACCCTGCTACTTGTTCTTAGCACTTGTTGTATTCACTCATTTTAAAAAAAGTCTTTCTTGCATTTTTACTTTAGCACTGGTTTTGCTCTTAGATGCTTGTTTAGATGCACTTATGACCTCTGATGACCAGCAGTTCTCCTGATCTCCTACGTTACATGATGCTCTTATTGTAAGTCGCTTTGGATAAAAGCGTCGGCTAAATGACTGTAATGTAATGTAAAGTTAAAGTTAAAGTTAGGTAGAGTTTAAATTAAAGTCTGAATTAAAGTTTAAGGTAAAGTAAAGTTTAAGTTGAAGGTCAGGGTAAAGGATAAAGGGTAAAGGGTAAAGGTTAAGTTTAGGGTTAAGAGAATGTTCTCATCGTGTTGAACAAGAAAATCGATCTTCATCCAGTCTCTCCTCCAAGAGAAAAATGTGTCTGGAACAACGAGTGCTTCCTCCTTTGACCGCTAGGGGTGCTCAAGCTTCAGAAATGCTCCCATAAGTTTTACGTTTTCAGAGCCCTTAAAAGCAACAACACCCAGATCAGGCCACACGGAGAACTGAAACCCAGAAAGAGAAAGAAAAGAAGTGAAGGAGGGAGACAGGCGGGGACAGAGGGAGCGGAAGAGGAGAGAGAGGGAGAAGAGGAGAGGGAGAGGAAGGAGGGAGACAGACAGGGACAGAGGGAGAGAAAGAAGAGAGGGAGCGGAAGAGGAGAGAGAGGGAGAAGAGGAGAGGGAGAGGAAGGAGGGAGACAGACAGGGACAGAGGGAGAGGAAGAGGAGAGGGAGAGGAAGGAGAGAGACAGACAGGGGCAGAGGGAGGTCACGGACTGTGATCTGAGTGTTTGCCAGAGAGGAAGAAGGGAAAACACAATGTGTGGATAACCCCCCCCTCCCGTTGATCCACCCTACCTACCTGTCTAACGGTGATCTGTCCACCTGTCTGTCTCTCTCTCTATTTATTCTTCATTTGACTGAGATTTTTAGACGAAAACTACAGGTTTATTATATCTATGTTTATTATTATGTTTATTATATTTATGCTTATTATTATGTTTATTATATTTATGCTTATATTTATGTTTATTATTATGTTGATTATATGTACGTTTATCATATGTATGTTTATTATATTTATGCTGATATTCATGTTTATTATATGTACGTTTATTCTATTTTGTTGTGGGAACCAGTAAATAAAGCTGGCAAGGAAGCTGGAATAAAAACAAAACACATGGAAATACATGAAATAGAGTTGTAATGTAGTGTTTACACAGGCACCCCCCCTCCTCCCCCATCTCATTTGGCCAATTACCGTTACACTCCCCCCCTCCTTTGGGAAGCATGTCCCCGCGCTTCAGCATACCAGCACCCCCACACCTCTGGGCGCACGTGCTTCCGGCGGCCTCCTCACCAGTGTAGCGGATTCGGGGGGCGGGGCGGGGGGGGGCAGCCGAGAAGCGCCGCAGCCGGCTGCTGCCAGGCGCATCGTAGCAACTCTGAGTGACAGAGCGAGAAGCGCCTTGTCCTTTTGGTAGCGGACCATAACATGGCGGACAGGCTGAGGGACAAAGGTTTCCTTCTAGCTCAGCCAAGCCACCCTGTCTCGACAATGTAATACCTCACTCCCATAGATTTGCACTGAATTGATTCTCAAAAATACGGAACGAAGCGCGTCCCGTATCAGGTCAATACGGGACGCGTCTTCTGGTTGCCAGCTATGGGAAGAGTCTGTATTTTACAGGACGGTTGGCATTGGCATTTCAAA
>NC_079222.1:6070908-6097345 GCF_029633865.1 Lampris incognitus
GGGGATAAAGTGATAAAGTAAGGAGATAAAGTGATAAAGTAAAGTGATAAAGTGATAAAGTAAAGGTGATAAAGTGATAAAGTAAAGGGGATAAAGTGATAAAGTAAAGGTGATAAAGTGATAAAGTGATAAAGTAAGGAGATAAAGTGATAAAGTAAAGGGGATAAAGTGATAAAGTAAAGGTGATAAAGTGATAAAGTGATAAAGTAAAGTGATAAAGTGATAAAGTAAAGGTGATAAAGTGATAAAGTAAAGGGGATAAAGTGATAAAGTAAGGAGATAAAGTGATAAAGTAAAGGTGATAAAGTGATAAAGTAAAGGTGATAAAGTGATAAAGTAAGGAGATAAAGTGATAAAGTAAAGGTGATAAAGTGATAAAGTAAGGTGATAAAGTGATAAAGTAAAGGTGATAAAGTGATAAAGTACGGTGATAAAGTGATAAAGTAAAGGGGATAAAGTGATAAAGTAAGGAGATAAAGTGATAAAGTAAAGGTGATAAAGTGATAAAGTGATAAAGTAAGGTGATAAAGTGATAAAGTAAAGGTGATTAAGTGATAAAGTAAAGGGGATAAAGTGATAAACTAAAGGGGATAAAGTGATAAAGTAAGGAGATAAATTGATAAAGTAAAGGTGATAAAGTGATAAAGTGATAAAGTAAGGAGATAAAGTGATAAAGTAAAGGTGATAAAGTGATAAAGTGATAAAGTAAAGGGGATAAAGTGATAAAGTGATAAAGTAAAGGGGATAAAGTGATAAAGTGATAAAGTAAGGAGATAAAGTGATAAAGTAAGGAGATAAAGTGATAAAGTAAAGGGGATAAAGTGATAAAGTGATAAAGTAAAGGTGATAAAGTGATAAAGTGATAAAGTAAAGGGGATAAAGTGATAAAGTAAAGGGGATAAAGTGATAAAGTAAGGAGATAAAGTGATAAAGTAAGGAGATAAAGTGATAAAGTGATAAAGTAAGGAGATAAAGTGATAAAGTAAAGGTGACAAAGTGATAAAGTGATAAAGTAAAGTGATAAAGTGATAAAGTAAGGATATAAAGTGATAAAGTAAAGGTGATAAAGTGATAAAGTAAAGGGGATAAAGTGATAAAGTAAGGAGATAAAGTGATAAAGTAAAGGGGATAAAGTGATAAAGTAAGGAGATAAAGGGATAAAGATAAGGTGATAAAGTGATAAAGTGATAAAGTAAGGTGATAAAGTGATAATGTAAAGGGGATAAAGTGATAAAGTAAGGAGATAAAGTGATAAAGTAAAGGTGATAAAGTGATAAAGTGATAAAGTAAGGTGATAAAGTGATAAAGTAAGGTGATAAAGTGATAAAGTAAAGGTGATAAAGTGATAAAGTAAAGGGGATAAAGTGATAAAGTAAAGGGGATAAAGTGATAAAGTAAGGAGATAAATTGATAAAGTAAAGGTGATAAAGTGATAAAGTGATAAAGTAAGGAGATAAAGTGATAAAGTAAAGGTGATAAAGTGATAAAGTGATAAAGTAAAGGGGATAAAGTGATAAAGTGATAAAGTAAAGGGGATAAAGTGATAAAGTGATAAAGTAAGGAGATAAAGTGATAAAGTAAGGAGATAAAGTGATAAAGTAAAGGTGATAAAGTGATAAAGTGATAAAGTAAAGGGGATAAAGTGATAAAGTAAAGGGGATAAAGTGATAAAGTAAGGAGATAAAGTGATAAAGTAAAGGTGATAAAGTGATAAAGTGATAAAGTAAAGGGGATAAAGTGATAAAGTAAAGGGGATAAAGTGATAAAGTAAAGGGGATAAAGTGATAAAGTAAATGTGATAAAGTGATAAAGTGATAAAGTAAAGGGGATAAAGTGATAAAGTAAGGAGATAAAGTGATAAAGTAAGGTGATAAAGTGATAAAGTAAAGGTGATAAAGTGATAAAGTGGTAAAGTAAAGGGGATAAAGTGATAAAGTGATAAAGTGGTAAAGTAAAGGGGATAAAGTGATAAAGTGATAAAGTGGTAAAGTAAAGGGGATAAAGTGATAAAGTGATAAAGTAAAGGGGATAAAGTGATAAAGTAAGGTGATAAAGTGATAAAGTAAGGTGATAAAGTGATAAAGTAAGGTGATAAAGTGATAAAGTAAGGTGATAAAGTGATAAAGTAAAGGGGATAAAGTGATAAAGTAAGGTGATATAGTGATAAAGTAAGGTGATAAAGTGATAAAGTAAGGTGATAAATTGATAAAGTAAGGTGATAAAGTGATAAAGTAAAGGGGATAAAGTGATACAGTAAAGGGGATAAAGTTATAAAGTAAAGGGGATAAAGTGATAAAGTAAGGAGATAAAGTAATAAAATAAAGGTGATAAAGTGATAAAGTGATAAAGTATAGTGATAAAGTGATAAAGTGATAAAGTAAAGGTGATAAAGTGATAAAGTAAAGGGGATAAAGTGATAAAGTAAAGGTGATAAAGTAATAAAGTGATAAAGTAAGGAGATAAAGTGATAAAGTAAAGGTGATAAAGTGATAAAGTGATAAAGTAAAGGGGATAAAGTGATAAAGTAAAGGGGATAAAGTGATAAAGTGATAAAGTAAAGGGGATAAAGTGATAAAGTGATAAAGTAAAGGGGATAAAGTGATAAAGTAAGGAGATAAAGGGATAAAGTAAAGGTGATGAAGTGATAAAGTAAAGGGGATAAAGTGATAAAGTAAAGGGGATAAAGTGATAAAGTGATAAAGTAAAGGGGATAAAGTGATAAAGTGATAAAGTAAAGGTGATAAAGTGATAAAGTAAGGAGATAAAGGGACAAAGTGATAAAGTGATAAAGTAAGGAGATAAAGTGATAAAGTAAAGGTGATAAAGTGATAAAGTGATAAAGTAAGGAGATAAAGTGATAAAGTAAAGGGGATAAAGTGATAAAGTAAGGAGATAAAGTGATAAAGTAAAGGTGATAAAGTGATAAAGTAAAGGGGATAAAGTGATAAAGTGATAAAGTAAAGGGGATAAAGTGATAAAGTGATAAAGTAAGGAGATAAAGTGATAAAGTAAGGAGATAAAGTGATAAAGTAAAGGGGATAAAGTGATAAAGTGATAAAGTAAAGGTGATAAAGTGATAAAGTGATAAAGTAAAGGGGATAAAGTGATAAAGTAAAGGGGATAAAGTGATAAAGTAAGGAGATAATGTTAGGGCTCGGTCTGTTGACCAACCTGGCAACCAGCAATGAGAGCGGGGGAAGGGCGCGTCTGAAACACCTGCAGCCTACCTACTCGTTAACCACTCTAGTATAAGTTTGTTTGCTTTCCAGAACTCGTCGCGAGTTCGTCCTGAACAGTCCCGTGAGTAAATTCTTCGTCTCGAGTTTTGTGACATTTCTGTGTCTCCCGGTGGAGTACAGATTGTAGTATTCTCCGTGTTTTTGCTTGTTTGATTATTCCCTTGTGTCAGTTCTCCTTGAGAGCTTGTTCGGAGAAGAACTCTCTTTGTGTTTTCCCCATTGGATTTTCCCATCGTGATTTTCTAGTTGAGATCAAGTTTTTGATATTCTAATTTCTCCTCTCTCACTGTGGATCTTATTACTCGGTTGGACTTCTACCTTAAAGGAGCAGTTTGTGTTTTTTCCCTTTCGGACTTTAAAGGAGCAGTTTACGTTTTTTCCCTTTCGGACTTTAAAGGAGCAGTTTACTTTTTTTCCTTTTCGGATTAAGGGGGCAGTTTACGTTTTCCCATTTTTAAGAAGCTATTCTCAAGTTCCGCCTGAAGCGCCTCCCCCTTCTGTCCAGGCCCGGCCGGCTCTCCTCTACGAGTCCTGCCAGGTTGGTGCTTTACTTTGTCTTGTGTTGTCGCTATTGGGTTCGTTCTACAAACCTTAACAGTACGAACTCGCCCTCACTATGAACCCAGACAACCCAGACGCCAATCCTGTCCAGGCTGCTCTCTATAAGCAGATTCAGCTTACAGCCTCCCACGGCCAGCAACTACAAGAGGCCGCTGTTGCCATGCAGGGCCTCCGGGCTCAGGTGCAACCCCTCCAGGCTTCGGTGGATTCTCTTTCGGCCCAGCAAGCGGCGCTCGCGAGCCAACAAGAGGAGGTTCTTAAGCAGTTGCGAACTCTCACAGCGGCTATCACCATCCAGCCAGCTGTCCCACCAGTTCCGGCCGCCCCTCCTCCAGCAGTGCCCGCAGCCGTTGCCTTAGACAATCCTACCGTTTATGTTTCGGATTTCCGGGAGCCCAGTATCTCCAATCCCAGGCCTTTTGATGGCAACTTTGAGACCTGTGCCACGTTCATCATGCAGTGTGAGCTTGTCTTCGCCCACCATTCCAGGGGGTTCACCACAGATGCTGCAAAAGTTGCTTACGTGACTAACCTGCTGACTGGCCGCGCTGCTCAGTGGGCCACTGCTTCCTGGTCCATGGGGGCCAGTTTCTGCTCTTCCTACGATGACTTTGTGGCTGAGCTTCGGAAGGTATTCCATCATCCAGTGTACGGTCAGGATCCGGGTGTCCGATTGAGCAGGATCCAGCAGGGCAGTGGCAGTGTCACTGACTACTCAGTCGAGTTCAGGCTGGCTGCGGCTGAGAGTGGCTGGAACGACCAGTCACTTCGGGTAACCTTCCGTAGGGGCCTCAGCGATGCCGTCAAGGATCAGCTAGCCACCCGGGAGGACCCTACCTCTCTCGACGACCTTATCAGCCTTGCCATCCGCATCGATGGACGTCTCCGCGAGAGAAGGCGCGAGCGAGGTCTACGGGGAACCGTTTCTACCTCTCAGCCATCCAGAGCTTCCGAAGGGGGCTCTTCTTCGTCGCACTCCACTTCCCCTGTGGCAAGCCTCTCCTCCTCCCAGACAGTGACAGAGGAGGAACCTATGCAGCTTGGGCGTACACGACTGACTCCCGCTGAACGTGAGGCCCGGTTCAAGGCAGGTCTCTGTCTTTACTGCGGTCTTAAGGGACACCGGATCAGCGAGTGTCCTACGCGGCCAAAAGATTAGGCTCACTGGGACCCCGGGAGATCCTAGTGAGCCGTCTTTCCTGTTCCCGCCATCCTGCTCCGGCTAACCATCTTGTGAGCGTTACCCTGGCTTGGGCAGACCAGCGGCTCACTGTAGGCGCACTCATCGATTCGGGAGCTGATGGGTGTTTCTTGGACTCTACGTTTGCTGCTCAAGCTAACATTCCATGTGAGGAATTGGAGAGGCCAATAGAGGCCTTTGCTCTGGATGAGCGCCGCCTGGCCAGTGTTACCCGACAGTCCTGTCCCGTGTCTCTCACTATTGCTGGAAACCATGTGGAGAGCCTTCAGTTCTTCGTCATCCAGTCTCCCTTAGTTCCTGTGATCTTGGGGCGTCCCTGGTTGGCTCAGCATGAGCCACACATTGCTTGGTCGTCTGGTAACATTTTGGAGTGGAGCTCCTCCTGTCACGCCCGGTGTCTTCAGGCCGCACCTGGTCCAGCAGTCCAGACTGTTCCGATTGCCCCTCCTCCCGATCTTTCCTCTGTTCCTCCCGAGTATCATGATCTCGGGGAGGTCTTCAGCAAGACGTGGGCTCAGTCTCTCCCTCCGCATCGGCCATATGATTGTGCTATCAACCTCCGTCCTGGGGCCTCTCTCCCTAGCAGTCGTCTTTACAGCCTTTCCATCCCCGAGAAGGCTGCTATGGACGATTACATTTCAGAATCGTTGGCGGCAGGGCTCATCCGACCCTCATCCTCCCAGGTGGCAGCTGGTTTCTTTTTCGTTAAGAAGAAGGATGGTGGTCTCCGACCCTGCATTGATTATCGCCAACTCAACGACATCACCATCAAGAATAAATACCCCCTGCCTCTGATGAGCTCCACCCTCGAACCCCTGACCCAGGCGACTGTCTTCACTAAGCTGGATCTCCGGAACGCCTACCATCTCGTTCGGATCCGGAAAGGGGACGAGTGGAAGACAGCCTTTAAGACTCCCCGTGGTCATTATGAGTACCTGGTAATGCCGTTCGGCCTCACCAACGCCCCGGCGGTGTTCCAGGCACTCATGAATGACATCCTTCGCGACATGCTCGACCAATTCGTTGTCGTCTACCTTGATGACATCCTCATCTTCTCCAGGTCCCTCGAGGAGCATGTCCAGCACGTGCGGCAGGTTCTCGAACGCCTCCTTCGTAACCGGCTGTTCGTCAAGGCTGAGAAATGCCTGTTCCATTCTGAGTCAGTGGACTACTTAGGTTTTATCATGGAGGGAGGCAAGACTCGAGCTGATCCTCGCAAGATCAAAGCGGTGGTGGAATGGCCGGATCCTAAGTCACGTAAGGAACTGCAGAGCTTCCTCGGGTTCGCGAACTTTTACAGGAGGTTCGTCCGAAACTACAGCTCTGTAGCAGAACCCCTCACCCGTCTAACCTCCCCCTCTCAGCCGTTCGTCTGGTCCCCAGCTGCTCGCTCTGCATTTCTGTCGCTCAAGGAGAGGTTCACCAGTGCCCCCGTCCTACTCCATCCCGATCCCAAGAGGCAGTTCATAGTTGAGGTGGACGCTTCGGACACCGGATTGGGGGCTGTGCTCTCCCAACGATCAGAGGCCGACCAGAAGGTTCATCCTTGCGCGTTCTTCTCCCGCCGGTTCCTTCCCGCCGAGGAGAACTACGATGTTGGTAATCGGGAGCTTCTCGCTGTAGTGGCTGCACTTGAGGAATGGCGCCATTGGCTGGAGGGGGCAGAGCATCCATTTACCATCTGGACTGATCATAAGAACCTGACGTTCATCCGGGCAACCAAACGTCTCAATGGTCGGCAGGCACGGTGGGCCAGCTTCCTCAGTCGGTTCGACTTCACACTGACTTATCGTCCTGGCTCCCGCAACACCAAGGCAGATGCTCTGTCTCGTCAACACCTTAAGGAACCTGTAACGGTGGAACCAAGTCCCGTCCTCCCTGAGAGCAAGGTCGTTGGCGTGGTGACCTGGGGCCTTGAAACGGTGGTCAAGCGCGCCTTGCGCTCCAGTCCAGCCCCGAGCAACGTGCCGCCTCGCCGACTGTTTGTTCCGGACTCAGTGAGGTCTCGGGTCCTCAAATGGGGCCACACCAGTCAGCTCGCTTGCCACCCTGGAGTCCACCGCACTTTCACTTTCATAGCTCGACGGTTCTGGTGGCCCACTATGAGGAGGGACGTCAAGGAGTTCGTCATGGCCTGCACCATCTCTGCCCGCAGCAAGGCCTCTCACCAGGCACCGGCTGGTCTGCTGCAGCCCCTTCCTATTCCCAGTCGGCCCTGGTCCCATGTGGCGTTGGATTTTGTCTCTGGACTTCCTCCGTCTCAGGGCAACACAGTGATCCTGACGGTGGTGGATCGCTTCAGCAAGGGTGTTCACCTGGTGGCTTTGCCTAAGCTTCCTTCTGCTTCAGAAACCGCTGACCTCCTGATGAGCCACGTCTTCCGTTTGCATGGACTTCCCAAGGACATTGTGTCAGACAGAGGGCCCCAGTTTGTTTCCCGTGTGTGGCGTGCTTTCTGCAAGGGGTTGGGCGCCTCGGTCAGCCTTTCGTCGGGATATCATCCGCAGACTAACGGACAGACTGAGAGGATGAACCAGAGTGTGGAATCTGCTCTCCGTTGCGTCGCTGCCAAGAAGCCAACCTCCTGGAGTCAGTTTCTCCCCTGGGTCGAGTATGCGGTCAACTCCCTGGTCAGCTCCGCCACCGGCCTCTCGCCCTTTGAGGCATCCCTGGGTTACCAGCCGCCCGTCTTCTCTGCACAGGAGTCCGAAGTGGAGGTTCCCTCCGTGCAGACTCATCTGGACCGCTGTCGTCGTGTCTGGGAGATCACCAGGGCTGCGCTGCTCCGTGCTACGGAACGTGCCAGACGAGGAGCTAACCGTCGCCGATCCACAGCACCAGCTTACCAACCCGGACAGAGAGTCTGGCTGTCCACCAAGGATCTCCCCCTTCAGTCCTCTGCCAAGAAGCTGAATCCCCGGTTCGTTGGACCCTTCGAGATCCAGGAAGTACCCAGTCCTGCAGTTGTGCGTCTTAAGCTCCCGGCCTCCATGAAGATCCATCCGGTTTTTCATGTGTCCCGAGTAAAGCCTGTCTCCGAGAGCCCCCTTATGCCTCCGGCCCCAGCTCCGCCTCCCCCTGAGATTGTGGATGGGCATCCACAGTGGAAGGTCCGTCGGCTGATGGACGTCCGACGCAGGGGACGGGGGTTCCAGTATTTGGTTGACTGGGAGGGCTATGGGGTGGAGGAACGAAGCTGGGTATCCCGCCAGCTCATCATGGACCCTGGTCTGCTCGCTGAGTTCTATCGCCGTCACCCTGACAAGCCTGGCAGGTCGCCTGGTGGCTCCCGTAGAGGGGGGGGTACTGTTAGGGCTCGGTCTGTTGACCAACCTGGCAACCAGCAATGAGAGCGGGGGAAGGGCGCGTCTGAAACACCTGCAGCCTACCTACTCGTTAACCACTCTAGTA
This sequence comes from Lampris incognitus, assembly GCF_029633865.1. NCBI lineage: Eukaryota > Metazoa > Chordata > Actinopteri > Lampriformes > Lampridae > Lampris > Lampris incognitus. Next base: position 6,079,321 of record NC_079222.1, read on the forward strand.
TAAGTTTGTTTGCTTTCCAGAACTCGTCGCGAGTTCGTCCTGAACAGTCCCGTGAGTAAATTCTTCGTCTCGAGTTTTGTGACATTTCTGTGTCTCCCGGTGGAGTACAGATTGTAGTATTCTCCGTGTTTTTGCTTGTTTGATTATTCCCTTGTGTCAGTTCTCCTTGAGAGCTTGTTCGGAGAAGAACTCTCTTTGTGTTTTCCCCATTGGATTTTCCCATCGTGATTTTCTAGTTGAGATCAAGTTTTTGATATTCTAATTTCTCCTCTCTCACTGTGGATCTTATTACTCGGTTGGACTTCTACCTTAAAGGAGCAGTTTGTGTTTTTTCCCCTTTCGGACTTTAAAGGAGCAGTTTGTGTTTTTTCCCTTTCGGACTTTAAAGGAGCAGTTTACGTTTTTTCCCTTTCGGACTTTAAAGGAGCAGTTTACTTTTTTTCCTTTTCGGATTAAGGGGGCAGTTTACGTTTTCCCATTTTTAAGAAGCTATTCTCAAGTTCCGCCTGAAGCGCCTCCCCCTTCTGTCCAGGCCTGGCCGGCTCTCCTCTACGAGTCCTGCCAGGTTGGTGCTTTACTTTGTCTTGTGTTGTCGCTATTGGGTTCGTTCTACAAACCTTAACAGATAAAGTGATAAAGTAAAGGTGATAAAGTGATAAAGTGATAAAGTAAGGGGATAAAGTGATAAAGGGATAAAGTAAAGGGGATAAAGTGATAAAGTGATAAAGTAAAGGGGATAAAGTGATAAAGTAAAGGTGATAAAGTGATAAAGTAAAGGGGATAAAGAGATAAAGGGATAAAGTAAGGGGATAAAGTGATAAAGGGATAAAGTAAAGGGGATAAAGTGATAAAGTGATAAAGTAAAGGGGATAAAGTGATAAAGTAAAGGTGATAAAGTGATAAAGTGGTAAAGTAAAGGGGATAAAGTGATAAAGTAAAGGTGATAAAGTGATAAAGTGATAAAGTAAGGAGATAAAGTGATAAAGTGATAAAGTAAGGAGATAAAGTGATAAAGTGATAAAGTAAAGGGGATAAAGTGATAAAGTGATAAAGTAAAGGGGATAAAGTGATAAAGTAAGGAGATAAAGGGATAAAGTGATAAAGTAAAGGGGATAAAGTGATAAAGTAAGGAGATAAAGGGATAAAGTAAAGGTGATAAAGTGATAAAGTGATAAAGTAAGGAGATAAAGTGATAAAGTAAAGGGGATAAAGGGATAAAGTGATAAAGTAAAGGGGATAAAGGGATAAAGTAAAGGGGATAAAGTGATTAAGTGATAAAGTAAAGGGGATAAAGTGATAAAGTAAAGGAGATAAAGTGATAAAGTAAAGGGGATAAAGTGATAAAGTAAAGGGGATAAAGAGATAAAGTAAAGGGGATAAAGTGATAAAGTAAGGAGATAAAGGGGTAAAGTGATAAAGTAAAGGTGATAAAGTGATTAAGTGATAAAGTAAAGGGGATAAAGTGATAAAGTAAAGGTGATAAAGTGATAAAGTGATAAAGTAAGGAGATAAAGGGATAAAGTGATAAAGTAAAGGGGATAAAGTGATAAAGTAAGGAGATAAAGGGATAAAGTGATAAAGTAAGGAGATAAAGGGATAAAGTAAAGGGGATAAAGTGAGGTTGATCTGCTGGTAACACGCTGCATCAACCAAACCACAGTAAGGTTCACTAGCCAAGTCCATTTGGGGGGAAACAACAACTGGCACTCTGTTTCTGGTTCTGTGAAGTTCCTCACCAGGCCAGGTCCAAGTTCTCCGCTATGGGGGAACAATGAAGGAAATACGAGTCACATACTCAAACCAGAGCAGGATTCCAGCATACTTTCCCACCAGCTTCCTACCAGAAAATGCAAAAAAAAAAAATTGCACAAGTTTTTCCTGAACAGCCAAGAAAGTTTTCTCACAGTGGGAATCTGATGGTGGGATTCCCAACACGAAGGGAAAGCGGAGCACTGAGGAAACCCATGAATACTTAATACTGATATTGTGTTTTAAAGGTGCATATTCCCAAAGTAGTTTACATTTGATAGAATTATCACACAAGGCCGTCCAGGTAGCATAGTGGTCTATTTCGTTGCTTACCAACACGGGGATCGCCGGTTCGAATCCCCGTGTTACCTCTGGCTTGGTCGGGCGTCCCTCCAGGCACAATTGGTGGTGTCTGTGGGTGGGAAGCCGGATGTGGGTTTGTGTCCTGGTCGGGCGACTAGGCTAACCAGTCGACTGAAGGGTCGGACCCGTTAGCCGAGGGCTAACTCAGCTGCGCCAGGGGATCTGCCAGGGAGCGGTGAGAAGGAGGAAGTGGCGAGGAAGCAGAGGAGAAAGAGTAGAGGCGTAATGGAGGGAGAGAGGCGAGCGGCTGAAGTTTTACTTACCGATGCTGATGAGAAGTGCAGCTGGAACAGGGACACACTGAGCTACTGAAGGCCTCGTCCCGCGGGACCCCTCCCCCCTCCCCCCCACACACACACATATGCATGTGCATACACAGTTGCATGCACAACACACATTATGTGGTGAAAGGAGACGCTGGACAAACTCTGTGATCCATTCAGTCATGATATCAGAGGACCAGCTGCCTGTTGCATCAGAGTAACGTCGCTTACCTGAGAGTGACGTCAACACGACACTTTGTAACTAGTCTTAAACTGAATTAACTCGTTTTAAACTAAATCTAACTAGTATTAAACTAAATCTAACTAGTATTAAACTAAATCTAACTAGTATTAAACTAAATCTAAATAGTTTTAAACCAAATCTAAATAGTATTAAACTGAATCTAAATAGTTTTAAACTAAATCTAACTAGTATTAATCTAAATCTAACGAGTATTAAACTAAATCTAAATGATTTTAAACTAAATCTAAATAGTTTAAACTAAATCTAACGAGTATTAAACTAAATCTAACTAGTGTTAAACTAAATCTAACTAGTATTAAACTAAATCTAACTAGTGTTAAACTAAATCTAACTAGTATTAAACTATATCTAACTAGTGTTAAACTAAATCTAACTAGTGTTAAACTAAATCTAACTAATTTTAAACTAAATCGAAATGATTTTAAACTAAATCTAAATAGTTTTAAACTAAATCTAACGAGTATTAAACTAAATCTAAATGGTTTTAAACTAAATCTAAATAGTTTAAACTAAATCTAACGAGTATTAAAGTAAATCTAACTAGTGTTAAACTAAATCTAACTAGTATTAAACTAAATCTAACTAGTGTTAAACTAAATCTAACTAGTATTAAACTATATCTAACTAGTGTTAAACTAAATCTAACTAGTGTTAAACTAAATCTAACTAATTTTAAAATAAATCTAAATGGTTTTAAACTAAATCTAAATAGTTTTAAACTAAATCTAACGAGTTTTAAACTAAATCTAACGAGTTTTAAACTAAATCTAACGAGTTTTAAACTAAATCTAACGAGTTTTAAACTAAATCTAACTAGTGTTAAACTAAATTAACTAGTTTTAAACTAAATCTAACGAGTATTAAACTAAATCTAACGAGTATTAAACTAAATTAACTAGTTTTAAACTAAATCTAACTAGTTTTAAACAAATCTAACTAGTTTTAAACTAAATTAACTAGTTTTAAACTAAATCTAACTAGTTTTAAACAAATCTAACTAGTTTTAAACAAATTTAACTAGTTTTAAACAAACCTAACTAGTTTTAAACTAAATGTGTTTTTCTGCAGTTGATTTTTGTGCTAGAGCTTTACTAAAATGAAATTAAAAAGATCCAAGTACCAAGAAATGTTTGTGCGCAGTGACCTTTTCATCGTTGAGTCGATAACACTTCACACTTATTGTCCATAGCACGAAGGGAAAGACGATTAAGTTAATCTTTTTCATCAATTTCCGCTTCCGGTGTGGGAAGATGGCGGCGCGAATTCACCCAGTCCCGTCCATGCGGTGTCTTTGTTCGGGTCTGTGTTTAAGTTTTGTCTTCGTTTGATGGCTGGGAGAGCTGGCGCTGGATCGGCTGGGAGAGCTTGGTCTGCTGGGTCCTGTGGGCCCAGGGACCACGGCCCTGTGCCCCAGGAAGTACACCGAGGACGGCCTGGTGGAGGCCTCGCCTGGCCTCGCCTGTGTTTTTAGTGTTGTCGTGGGGTAATTAAGAGTGGGGTAATTGGGGGAAACCCCCCCCCCAAAAAAAGCTTTAAACAAGATAAAATACCTTGGTAAGTTGGTGTTTTCATGCAGTGAGAGCCCATCTGGTGCTCCAGCTGGACTGTCCACAGACCACATCCAGGTCCAGGTCCTGAGCCATGACAGCCCCACTTACACAGTCCATCACAGAGTGTTAACTGCTGACAGAAATCAGAGGAGAGAAGGAACGAGGGAACGAGGGAACGAGGGAACGAGGGAGGGGAGAAGAGGATGGGGAGGGAGGGTGGAAGGTAGTGAGGGGGTGAAGGAGTGAGTGGAGAGAAGGGCAGACAGGAAGTCTGAGATGAAGGGGGGTGGGGGGGTAAGGAGAAAACCAGCCGTGGTGTTAAACTCTTTTTCTCCTGTCCCCTACATGTTTATTTTTGATAAAATGACCTCATAAGGTTTGGGGAAGTGTGTGTGTGTGTGTGTGTGTGCGTGCGTGCGTGCGTGCGTGTGTGTGTGTGCGTGTGTGTGTGCGTGTGCGCGCGTGTGTGTGTGCGTGTGTGTGTGTGTGTGTGTGTGTGTGTGTGTGTGTGTGTGTGTGTCTGTGTGTGTGTCTGTGTGTGTGTGTGAACAGGAAACTAGAGATATAACCTGCCCAAATTTTGGAGGCGACCCACTGCCCCTTCCATAATTGTCTAGAGATAATTTGATCTAGCATAAAAATAGATGGATGGATAGATAGATAGATAGATAGATAGATAGATAGATAGATAGATAGATAGATAGATAGATAGATAGATAGATAGATAGACGGGTGGATAGCGAGATGGATAGATAGATAGATGATAGATAGATAGATAGATAGATAGATAGATAGATAGATAGATAGATAGATAGATAGATAGATAGATAGATAGATAGAAGGATGGATAGATAGATAGATAGATAGATAGATAGATAGATAGATAGATAGATAGATAGATAGATAGATAGATAGATGGATGGATAGATAGATAGATAGATAGATAGATAGATAGATAGATAGATAGATAGATAGATAGATAGATAGATAGATAGATAGATAGATAGATAGATAGATAGATAGATAGATAGATAGAAGGATGGATTGATGGATAGATAGATAGATAGATAGATAGATAGATAGATAGATAGATAGATAGATAGATAGATAGATAGATAGATAGATAGATAGATGGATGGATGGATAGATGGATGGATGGATGGATGGATGGACGGATGGATGGATGGATAGATAGATAGATAGATAGAAGGATGGATGGATGGATGGACGGATGGATGGATGGATGGATAGATAGATAGATAGATAGATAGATAGATAGATAGATAGATAGATAGATAGATAGATAGATAGATAGATAGATAGATAGATAGATAGATAGATAGATAGATAGATAGAAGGATGGATTGATGGATAGATAGATAGATAGATAGATAGATAGATAGATAGATAGATAGATAGATAGATAGATAGATAGATAGATAGATAGATAGATAGATAGATAGATAGATAGATAGATAGATAGATAGATAGATAGATAGATAGATAGATAGATAGATAGATAGAAGGATGGATTGATGGATAGATAGAAAGATAGATAGATAGACGGATAGATGGATGGATGGATAGATGGATGGATGGATGGATGGATGGATGGACGGATGGATAGATAGATAGATAGATAGATAGATAGATAGATAGATAGATAGATAGATAGATAGATAGATAGATAGATAGATAGATAGATAGATAGATAGATAGATAGATAGATAGATGGATGGATGGATGGATGGATAGATGGATGGATGGATGGATGGATGGACGGATGGATGGATGGATGGATGGATAGATAGATAGATGAAAGACACGTGACTCTATTTAAAGCGGGGTGTCAGTGAGAGAGAGGGGAGAAACGGAGATCCAGTAAAAGAGCAGAGCAGAAAGAGGGACCGGGTCCGGGATGGAGAGAAAACAGACCGGCTGGGCGGAGAGGAGCAGTTTCCACCATGACCTCCGCTTGAACCAGCGCTGAAGGCCAGAGCGCCAAAACAACCCCGTGTGGACGAATGAGTTAAATACCACGTGTTCGTCTCATTTAAGCGGCGGTATAAAAGCCAGCTCCAGAGTCGAAGGTCCTGGCTGTGAATTCCCGCCCCCCGGAGACCAAACCAGCCCATTTCCGTTTAGCGTGTGTTTCCTGTCGGTTCCTGTAACTACCTGACATCTCCAATGTACCTGGGGCAGTTTGGGGCAAATAGGACCGCTAAGCAGGGTTGCAGCAGAGAAAAGCCTCAAGTTGCATTCCAGGTAATATATATATATATATATATATATATATATATATATATATGCACACACACACACACACATATATATATATATACATACATATATATACACTACCGTTCAAAAGTTTGGGATCACCCAAACAATTTCGTGTTTTCCATGAAAAGTCACACTTATTCACCACCATATGTTGTGAAATGAATAGAAAATAGAGTCAAGACATTGACAAGGTTAGAAATAATGATTTGTATTTGAAATAAGATTTTTTTTACATCAAACTTTGCTTTTGTCAAAGAATCCTCCATTTGCAGCAATTACAGCATTGCAGACCTTTGGCATTCTAGCTGTTAATTTGTTGAGGTAATCTGGAGAAATTGCACCCCACGCTTCCAGAAGCAGCTCCCACAAGTTGGATTGGTTGGATGGGCACTTCTTTGAGCAGATTGAGTTTCTGGAGCATCACATTTGTGGGGTCAATTAAACGCTCAAAATGGCCAGAAAAAGAGAACTTTCATCTGAAACTCGACAGTCTATTCTTGTTCTTAGAAATGAAGGCTATTCCATGCGAGAAATTGCTAAGAAATTGAAGATTTCCTACACCGGTGTGTACTACTCCCTTTAGAGGACAGCACAAACAGGCTCTAACAGGTACTATTTAATGAAGATGCCAGTTGGGGACCTGTGAGGCGTCTGTTTCTCAAACTAGAGACTCTAATGTACTTATCTTCTTGCTCAGTTGTGCAACGCGGCCTCCCACTTCTTTTTCTACTCTGGTTAGAGCCTGTTTGTGCTGTCCTCTGAAGGGAGTAGTACACACCGGTGTAGGAAATCTTCAATTTCTTAGCAATTTCTCGCATGGAATAGCCTTCATTTCTAAGAACAAGAATAGACTGTCGAGTTTCAGATGAAAGTTCTCTTTTTCTGGCCATTTTGAGCGTTTAATTGACCCCACAAATGTGATGCTCCAGAAACTCAATCTGCTCAAAGGAAGGTCAGTTTTGTAGCTTCTGTAACGAGCTAAACTGTTTTCAGATGTGTGAACATGATTGCACAAGGGTTTTCTAATCATCAATTAGCCTTCTGAGCCAATGAGCAAACACATTGTACCATTAAAACACTGGAGTGATAGTTGCTTGAAATGGGCCTCTATACACCTATGTAGATATTGCACCAAAAACCAGACATTTGCAGCTAGAATAGTCATTTACCACATTAGCAATGTATAGAGTGTATTTCTTTAAAGTTAAGACTAGTTTAAAGTTATCTTCATTGAACAGTACAGTGCTTTTCCTTCAAAAATATGGACATTTCAATGTGATCCCAAACTTTTGAACGGTAGTGTATATACATACATACATATATACATACACACACACACATATATATACACACACACACACATATATATATATATACATATACATACACACATACACACACATACATATATATACATACATACATATATACATACACACATATATATACACACACACACACACACACACACACACACATATATATATATATATATATATATATATATATATATATATATATATATATATATATATATATATATATAAAAATACTTGGTAGGTAAAACAGAGCTGATTCTGAATCACAGGTCCTCAACACGAGGTATCAAAAACAAGTTAATGGAGAGTTCTGCCTTTAGTTCAACACGTTCTGCTGATGTTCTCAGCTCATTTAGAGAGAAACGGCCGGACCCGAAGGAAGGTTTCCAACCGAGTCTTTAGCCAAAAACCGAAAGACAATGCTGTAGACTCACACCAAAATCACCCAGTTCAGTTAAGGAACAGGTATTTAAGCTAGCTAGCTAACACAGAGCAGGTCCTATAACCGTTTCTACTCGTGTCATACTTAGCATTGTTAACGAGCAATTCAAATTCTCAGAGACACTCGGGCGCCATCTTGGACACGCTGCTGGACCAGCAAGACTAGACCTCCGTCTTTTACAGTGGGGAGTCGTCTGCATAACGCTGATACCCTCATGTCTGTTTTATGGGCAGCGTTCTCTCCCCGAATATATTTATTACGCAGTTGTCTTTAACTAACTATATATTATTTTTGGGCCTCCTTAGAGTTTATCAACTTTCAATCTTTTAACTGCAATAATTAAATAGTTACCCTCCGAGCTATTTATCTAACCATCAAAGTTGTTTATCTATTTTTCAAACACGTTGGAAACAACGTTATGATGATCATGGGCTGATTAGTTTCAACTTGATTAATGACCCCAGCCCCCCCCCCCCCCGGTAGACGGCAGTTTAACACCTCTTCTCTTGCAGGCAAAGAATTAAGCAGCTTCTTTTGCAGAGAATGGCCATCTTTCATCGAAGTGAGCGACTCCGGAAGTTTCCCCGCTGCTGCTGCTGCTGCTGCTGTGGGAGATGGCCAAGGCCGTGTTGAGAGGTGGTTTTATTTCATTCTCTTCACAGAAGAAAAACAAAGAGCAGGAATGTCAAAATGATTCAGAACTGAAATAAAAAAAAAAAAAAAAACTTGTACTCCCAACTAAGCCCAACTAACACCCACTGATCACACCCGAAGTGAGATTCAACTAATTAGAGATGTCACAAAGACTCCATTCTCCTGCAACGAGCACGAGGGAACCACTTTGAATATAATGACAAAACAGGCGAAAGTCTTGCCAAGCAACCGGAACACAACAAACACACAACCCTCGTCGCAGCCATCAAACCTCGAGATGTATAGTAGCTTTATTATATAATATAATTAATAATAATATGATATAATTAATTCGTTAATTATTATAAATATTGTAATATAATTTATAATGCTTTAATGTATAGTAGTTTGTAATGTATAGTAGCTTTGTTATATAATATAATTAATAATAATATGATATAATTAATTCGTTAATTATTATAAATATTGTAATATCATTTATAATGCTTTAATGTATAGTAGTTTGTAATGTATAGTAGCTTTGTTATATAATATAATTAATAATAATATGATATAATTAATTCGTTAATTATTATAAATATTGTAATATCATTTATAATGCTTTAATGTATAGTAGTTTGTAATGTATAGTAGCTTTATTATATAATATAATTAATAATAATATGATATAATTAATTCGTTAATTATTATAAATATTGTAATATCATTTATAATGCTTTAATGTATAGTAGTTTGTAATGTATAGTAGCTTTATTATATAATATAATTAATAATAATATGATATAATTAATTCGTTAATTATTATAAATATTGTAATATAATTTATAATGCTTTAATGTATAGTAGTTTGTAATGTATAGTAGCTTTATTATATAATATAATTAATAATAATATGATATAATTAATTCATTAATTATTATAAATATTGTAATATAATTTATAATGCTTTAATGTATAGTAGTTTGTAGTGTATAGTAGCTTTGTAATATAATTTGTAATAATATAATTATTAATATTCACAATTATTAATTAACTAAGTAATACAGTATGATTTATCATTTTTCAATGGAAAGTAGTTTGTAATGTATAGTAGCTTTGTAATATGTTTATAATAATATAACATAATTAATTAATTAATTAATTAATCAATTAATTAATAGTATAATGTATCATTTTTTATGTATAGTGGTTTGTAATGTATAGCAGCGTCCCGCGACCCCAACTGGAGTAAGTGGGTTGGGTAATGGATGGGTGGATGTACAGTGGCTGAATTAGCTTCAGAGCAGGGGAGAAGGGGTAGAAAGATGAGGATGCGTCCTCCTTCTGCTTCTCCACCGCGTAGCAGATCATCTGACGCACACGGAGATCTGGTCCCTGAGTCTGATGACCTCATCTGTTCATCACTTCAGATTACTGGCCGGGGGTTACTGGTATGTATATCCTGCTGGTTTACATGTACAGATAAATCATCATTCATTCATTCATTCATTCATTCATTCATTCATTCATTCATTCATTCTTTCTTTCTTTCTTTCTTTCTTTCTTTCAAGACATCTGGATATTTCTCTTTTTTTCGACTTCCTTCTTTTATTTTTCATTCAGATTTTCTGATTTTCTCCTGCAGAATCAGCATGAAGGTATCTCGGTGTAAACCCAGCCGGTGTGTGAGGGAGGTTGTGTGTCCCAGTGTGTGTGTGTGTGTGTGTGTGTGTGTGTGTGTGTGTGTGTGTGTGTGTGTGTGTGTGTGTGTGTGTGTGTGTGTAGATGAAGATGGAGGATAATGAACCAACTTCTTCCTCTGTGACTTCCTCCCTCATCTGCTTTTGCTCTGTTTGCTTTGGCCCACATAGATTATGTTTTTATAGGATCACTTACTGAGGCCTGTGACTCAGCTCTCTCTCTCTCCCTTCCTCTCTCCCTCCCTCCCTCTCTCTCCCTCCCTCCCCCTCTCTCTCTCCCTTCCTCCCTCCCTCCCCCTCTCTCCCTCCCTCCCTCTCTCTCTCTCTACCTCGCTCCCTCCCTTCCTCCCTCTCTCCCTCTCTCTCTCTCTCTCTCTCTCTCTCCCTTCCTCCCTCCCCCTCTCTCCCTCCCTCCCTCTCTCTCTCTCTCTCCCTTCCTCTCTCCCTCCCTCCCTCTCTCTCTCTCCCTTCCTCCCTTCCTCTCTCCCTCCCTCCCTCCCTCTCTCTCTCTCCCTTCCTCCCTCCCTCTCTCCCTCTCTCTCTCTCCCTTCCTCCCTCCCTCCCTCCCTCCGTCTGTCTCCCTCTCTCTCTCTCTCCCTCCCTCTCACTCTCCCTCCCTCACTCTCTTTCCTTTTTTTCTGTGTTGCTACCTGCCCCCTCCCATTTCCACTTCCCCTTTGCTTCTTTCTGTCTATCTCTCTCTTTCTCTTGGTGTCCTCCACCTCGTGCATCTTTCCCTCCTTCATTCTATCCCTGACTTTCTTTGTGTTCTCCATCCCCCTCCGTCTCTCTCTCATTTCTCTCTCTCTCTCCTCTGTCTCTCGCTCTCCCCCTCTGTCCCCTCTGTCCACCCCCTCTCTCCCCTCTGCCCCCCTCTCTCTCTCTGTCTGTCTCTCTGTCTGTCTCTCTCTCTCCCCCCTCTGCCCCCCATGCTCTTTAATTCCCTCGTCCTCTCCCAACAAGTGGAGGGATGTCTGTGAATGTTCTCCTTCATCCAGGTCGTCATGCTTCTCCAAAGGAGCTGAATCAAGTGCATCTGGACTTGGTATATACCCGCGAAGACGTCCAAGAGGCTTCCCACAGTGGCGGGGGGTTTCTTGTCTGCACAGAAAGGTGGGGCAAACGGCAGACCCCCATATTTTAAACGGTACATGAACTTTCCTGTGACGATAAGCAAAACCTCCGCACACCGTTTGCTGCAGCGCACCAACACAGACGTGGCCTACACAGGCCTACACGGGCCTCAAAACGGGTCTGTTTGTAGGCCGACACAGCATGCGTGATGTGTACAGGCCTGCCCACCAGAGTGAGGAGACGGAGGGTGGCCTGGCCTCTGGAAGTGAGGGATGTTCTCACATCATCGTTTAGCTTGATGTCCCCGGGCTCCCGTATTTACTCAACACTGACATAAGCTCAGTATCGCTGCATGTTTTCCCAGCAGTGTTGGTGGTTTTTGGTTTTCCACATTCACACGAGATTTATGGACGACGTTTATTCACACAACCTCACAGCGTCTTCTGGCGCATCCCCCGTTTATGTAGGATCTCCTTTGTATCCGGAGCCCCAGCATCTCCAAGGTCCATGCTCGGCAAGGGACGGACAGTCCACCACAAGGTGTACAGGGTTTTACCGCACATGTGTATTGTTTTAACACAAACCCTCCATCCGGTCAGAGACCAGTGTCTCTGTTCAGGATCACAATCAGATTTATTGCCAGGTACAAGAACACACAAAGAATTTGTCTTGGTATATTGGTGCAAAAGGGAAAAAAATCACAGTAAATAGTAAAGCTAAAAGTTAAAAAGAAAAATAAATGAAATATATATCAAAGATAAAATGGAATAAAAGTGAAAGTAAAGTGCAATAAGGTGCAGAGCTGGCGTTCAGCTCCACTTGAGGCCCCGAGTGAGGACGGTGCCCAAGAAGCAAAGGATTCCACAGTGTCAACTGGGGAGTCACACAGGGTGATGGGGGAGGGTGGATCTGGCTACTTCCTGAAGTCCAAAACCATCTCATCTCGTCTTTGTCTTTAGAGCATCGGGCTTCAAGTTGTTTCGGCTGCACCAGGACACCAGATGGTCAATCGTCCACCTGTAGGCGGACTCATCCCCACCAGAGATGAGCCCAATAAGGGTGGTGTCATCAGCAAACTCCAGGAGCTCGACTGACTGGTGACTGGAGGTGCAGCTGTATACAGGGAGAAGAGTGGAGGGGGAAGGACACAGCCTTGAGGGGAACCGGTGCTGATGGTCTGGGAGTCAGAGACGTGTTTGCCCAGCTTCACGTGCTGCTTCCTGTCAGACAGGAAGTTGGTGATACACCTGCAGGCGGAGACAGGCACGTGCAGCTGGGAGAGCTTGCCCTGCAGCAGATCTGGGCTGACGGTGTTGAGGCAGAGCTGAAATCCACAGGATCCTGGCGTAGCTTCCTGCAGAGTCCAGGTGCTGGAGGATGAGGAGGAGCGCCTAGTTTACTGCATCACCCACAGACCGGTTTGCTCTGTAGGCGAACTGCAGGCAGGGCACGATTTAATGAAAATACTTATTTATTATTTTGGTGTTGTCCATTTTTCAGTATAACTGTACCACACAGTTGGTGACGTTTCCATCCTCCGTGTGGACCGAGCAGAGTCAGCCCATTTTCCAGGTCTTTTCGAAGATGCTCTAATGGTCTAACTGGATTCAACATTAATCTCTCTCTTCAGACAAACGGATGAGGAAGTTGTGGATATGTTCCTCGGTACTGAGTCACACGTCCTGTAAAAGCGTATTGGTGTTGCAATCTGACGTTTTTGCTCAAACTGTCGGTGTTTCGTAATGCTTCTGTAAATGTGACTTGGTTGCAAGTTGGCGAAATGCCGACGCAGCTTTCAGGGAATATTTACTCCAGTCTTGTTTGACACGTAGACCAAGTGAAGGGTTCTCCGTCATGGAGACATAGACAAAGATGGTGTAGCAAATCCAGGGCGGCAGCCGGGAACCGCCTCAGCCGGGACGCGAACCTAGGTCTCCCGCACCACGGGCGACTACGTTAACCAGTCGACTAAGGAGACCGACCCTGTAGTCGACTGCAGCTGTTCCCGGCTGCCCCCCTGAATTCACTGGTGTCAGAAGTGGGCTGGTGAAACCGTGAGGACATCAGAAGCGCGTGCGTCCAGAGGCGTGAGGGAGTTGATATGCTGAAGCACGGGGGCGCGCCTCCCGAAGGAGGGGGGTGGTAGTGTAACGGCCACGGATGAATATAGACTCGCTAGCCCTTGGCTAACAGGTGGGACCCTTTGGTCGACTGGTTAGCGCGGTCGCCCGTGGTGCGGGAGACCCGGGTTCGCGTCCCGGTTGCCCTGCAAATTTACTACAGTGGTAACTGGGGACGCTGCATAGTCAATAATCCGGGTGTGGAAATCCCAGGAAAGTTGAGATCCCAGGGAAGTTGGGGGAGCGATGGAATGTGTTGCCGCTGAACTTGGTGCGCAGAGGAACTGGTTCAGTTAGAACAGGATGCCTGTATGGGAGCGAGCTGCGCGACCCTGCGTCTCGTTTCCGGGGCCGTTATTTTACATGTCCCAGGTTAATGAGGTGGGCTCGCAGCAGCTGGTCCGCACCGCGGAAAATGTGTGAATGTTTATTCTCATTCTCGAATTTCTTGAGCTGGTATGTGTTCAGCGTGCCGCGCTGTATGGGTTTGGCTTTGTGGTTTGGTCCGCTGTAAACCAATCTATTGGGTGAGAGCACACGCATGAGTGCGGGTCGACTCAACTCATTCACCGAAGAGTCGGTGATTTTGAACGATTCCTCGCGTGCGGGTCGATTCAACTCATTCACTTGAGTCGGTGATTTTGAACGATTCCTCGCGTGCGGGTCGATTCAACTCATTCACCGAAGAGTCGGTGATTTTGAACGATTCCTCGCGTGCGGGTCGATTCAACTCATTCACCGAAGAGTCGGTAATTTTGAACGATTCCTCGCGTGCGGGTCGATTCAACTCATTCACTTGAGTCGGTGATTTTGAACGATTCCTCGCGTGCGGGTCGATTCAACTCATTCACCGAAGAGTCGGTTATTTTGAACGATTCCTCGCGTGCGGGTCGATTCAACTCATTCACTTGAGTCGGTGATTTTGAACGATTCCTCGCGTGCGGGTCGATTCAACTCATTCACTTGAGTCGGTGATTTTGAACGACTCCTTGGTGATTCACGCGTCTCTGTCATCCAACGGGACGTTAGAGCCGCACGTCCACAGCAGCATGGACTCACTGCAAACCGCATTTTTAGCGCTTCACTCCTGCCTAAAACGGCCATGGGGCGGTCAAAATGACGGCTTGTTTTTAAACTCTGTCAAGATAAATACCCAACGGAGATATTAATGCATTACACATGTTTGTATGTCTGCTGTGAAACTAACTGACACCAAAATTAACATTTTAACAACTCTAATACTATACATTTTTGGAGTTTTATGCAATTTTTAGGCGAATTCAGGGAGCGGTAGGTCTGTATCTCCCCCCCCCCCCAAAGTTATTAAACTTTGAAAATCCAAAACGGTCATAATGACCGTCTTGGTCGTAAATCCAACATTTTTTGTTGTTGAGTGCATTAGTGTCAAGCGTCTCAATGTAAAACCTTTGCTCTTTCGTTAGCCACTCGGATCAGTTTGTTTGTAGACTTTAGGATAATGTGGTCATGAAGTGCACCCTCAGGGACAGGAAGGTATTTCATCCATTTAAATAACTCCGAAGCGGAATTACTCTCTGAGAGAAAAAAAGATGAATTAGTTCAGAGTAGAGAAAGCTGCCTAGGAATGCCTCCCCCCCTCCCCTCACACACACACACACACACACACACACACACACACACACACACACACACTCCAAACATATAATTGCATGCATATCTGTAAAGGTCTGCATACCCAAACATACCTAAACATGCGCAGTGTCAGCAGAAGCACGTGTTGTCTCGAACCAACGGTCAAGCATGTGTCCATGTACGTGTAAACGTGGGTTGTATACACAATAACCACACTCTACGTGCATGCACACACAAAAACATGCCTTAAAATGAAACAGTCAGCGGGGATTTTCCTCTGTAAATATTTGCATTAGCGATGCATGAATGTGTATTATTGTGGAAGACAGCCGTTGCAGGGGGTCGAGCAGACGTCCAGACCAGCCAAACACGGTGACGTGTTGGAGGCCAGCTCACCAGGACGCTGAACAAACACGTTGCATTTCCAACCCAAAAATATTCCTAAAGGGAGGCTCGTCTGTTCAAACTGCAGGGTTTGGGGTTACCGAGACACTTTGTGTTGCAGCCTGTTTTGTCTGTGTGGCGCCTGGTCAGAACCCCTCTTCACCACCAGGCGGCGCTCTGGGTACCCCCGTAGCGTCGTGGAGGGTGGTCCCATATGCTCCCACAGCGTTTGTGGCTATTAAAGCGATGCATGCTGGGTAATGTTTTTTTTGGAGGTGAGCTGGCGTGATTTAATGTGCTGTGTAATGTGCGTTAATTCATCAGCCAGCCGCTTGTGGCGCTGCAAAACGTCATTCAGCTCTGGTGTAAATGGTCATTTTGGCGCGCTCTGTGTACGTTTGCGGCGCTGACGTCACTGTGTGCGACGATCACAAGCCTCAAGGCGCTTCTCCGCTGGGGCACGTGTAAAGGCACATGAACGGAGACTGGTGAAAGTCCAGCACAGAGAGGGTCGAGCGAGACCCCTCCGTTCTGCAGCGCCTCGTAAAGAGCGGGGCTGCAAATTCATGGCCTCGTGTCGTCTATATCCACCGCTGAGGGAGGTCAGTGGAAGCTATGGGGCACATGGGGCATACGAGGCTACCCTCCCCGCTGAGAGTTGACGCTGAAGGGGTACCCAGCAGTGGTGGCTGGCCAGTAGAGGGCGCTGGGGCGCCGCCCCCTTCATATATCAAGAGATGAAAATCCACTTAAACACGTTAAATATAATGTACTTGTATAAAGTAAATAATGATGAAATAAAAGTGTTTTCAGTCTGTGAGCGCCTGTCAGCAGCATTAAATATTGGTTCAAATGGAGTTTGGTTGATTTCTGTCTGAATACATATACTTCCTGTCTGAATACATATACTTCCTGTCTGAATAGATATACTTCCTGTCTGAATAGATATACTTCCTGTCCGAATACATATACTTCCTGTCTGAATACATGTACTTCCTGTCTGAATACATATACTTCCTGTCTGAATAGATATACTTCCTGTCTGAATACATACACTTCCTGTCTGAATACATATACTTCCTGTCTGAATACATCTACTTCCTGTCTGAATACATATACTTCCTGTCTGAATAGATATACTTCCTGTCTGAATACATATACCTCCTGTCTGAATACATATACTTCCTGTCTGAATACATATACTTCCTGTCTGAATACATCTACTTCCTGGGTGAGGGGCGCCGGCCAAACCATACCTTATGTAAGCCCTCAGACTTGTGGCGAGCAGGTGACCTGAGGCTGCTGTCTGATTTGTTTCTCCAGATTTTCCAGGGGGCGCTGTTCTGTGCTGCCCCAGACACTCCCACTTTTACTGGCAGTGAATTGGTATTGTTTTAATGTTCTGTGATCTAATGTGATTGGACAGTTCTCGTGGCTGTCAGTCATGTTCACACCCACCACGACGCCTTGTCTCGACTGTCAATCATCCACCGTCTACGAGCCCTGATAAAACCAATAGGCTACATGGTCCTTCTTAGTAACTCTGGGACTGTGTGGACATTGAAGCAGCTGTCAGGTGTGCTGCACCAAGCTAAATTGCGAAGAGGGGTCCCGACCAAGCGTCCTTAAGTGCCGAGATGGGGCGAGACTGTGTTGACTGAGACGGTTTGTGTTGCAGCCTGGCTTGCCTGTGTCGCTGACTTGCAGCTAGTTGTGATAAGCTACACGTGGCCCTACGTCCTCAGAGCCCTCGTATCGAAGTATGGAAGACCAGCGTCTGATGAGGCAGGACGACACACCTGTCGAGCTCTGCAACGTGTAGAGAAGCGGACGTACGTCTGGGTTTCAGGGTTCATAAGTCACCGTTTCGGGGTGAATAAGCCTGAACCCGCAAGGCGCTGCTCCTGAGGCCTGTGAGTGGTGGATGAGACTACGCAGCCCAGCAGAGCACCGCTCCGCAGGTAACGTGAGCCGAGCAGCAGCTTGGGCTGGGACCACATCACTGGATGAGAACTGGAAGTCTGAGGTCAGTTTTGCCTCGTGGTGAAATTCTGCAGGATTATCTAAGACAGGATGTCTTATGCAACAGGTCTCCCTTGGCTGCACAGGGGCGCGCGCGCGCGCACCCCCCCCCCACACACACATAAACCATAAATCCACTTTAAAGTGGACTAAATTGCCTGCAAAAGTTTGGTTTGTGCGCTGACACAGAACAGTATTTCTCTCTCAAATGTGACGAAACCCAAATCTTTCCATCAAACAGCGAAAA
>NC_079222.1:6097545-6107545 GCF_029633865.1 Lampris incognitus
TATAGTCATACATGTAAATGTGTTATGTAAGTGTGTGTGTGTGTGTGTGTGTGTGTGTGTGCCGGGGGCAGGGGGGCGTTATTGCTTGGGCGATGAAGTGAGAACCTTGTGGAGTCAATCTGGAAGGTGACAACCCTGATCTGGATCCTGCAACCAGTAAGCAAGTCTGGCAATCACAAGCAACCAAATGAATTACCTTGTGTGTGTGTGTGTGTGTGTGTGTGTGTGTGTGTGTGTGTGTGTGTGTGTGTATGTGGTGTGCGTGTGTCGGCCCTGTGATGACCTGGCGGCCTGTCCAGAATGCCTCCCCGCCTGCCGCCCAATGACTGTTGGGATAGGCTCCAGCATCCCCGAGACCCCGATTGGGATAATGGCTTGGATAATGGATGGATGGAATACACACACACACACACACACACACACACACACACACACACACACACACACACACACACACACACACACACAAATATATATATATATATATATATATATTATATATATATATATATATATATGCCAAAGCTGCTCAGAGCACATGTTCGAATGAGCCCCTAGTACACCATGTGAAATCGTGGGGGGGGGGGGGAGCATTTAAAATGAAAAAAAAAACCTATATAATGAAATGGGAAATGTGGTGAACAAGAGGTTTCGGACGGGCAGACGTCATATTTGTGTGATTTAGAGATAAAAATGAAACAAGCTCTGGTTAAGTGTGGTTATATCCTAAGGACAACAGCTGCCCGACCATAAACCAGCGGTGATTCCGTGTGTGGCGGGAGTGTTGGGACAGTTGAGACGTGTGTTTTCCCAACGTTGCGTCTCAGTTGCTTTTCAAACCTCAAAAGACGCTGTGCCAGAAGTTGGTCCAACCCTCAAGGATCAGGTCCCCGGGCACAAACAGAGCACTAAAATGTAGGCCAGGGGTGTCAAACTCCAGGCCTCGAGGGCCGCGGCGTCTGCAGGTATTTGTTGCAACCGTGCACTACGCCACCTGATTAAACTAGTTCCTCTTCCCTCCTTGATCCAGGAGGTGAGCTAATTAGCGAAATCAGGTGGTGTGGTGCACGGTTGCAACAAATCCCTGCAGACGCCGCGGCCCCTCGAGGCCCGGAGTTTGACACCCCTGGCTGTGGGCTGTTAAGTGCCGAGAGGATTGCCGTGACTTGTGCATTGGGGAAACTAAACAGACGCTGGCCAAGAGGAAGGCACAACACAGGAGAGCTAACGCATCGGGCCAAGACTCTGCGGTCTACACCCGTCTACAGGCCAGCCCCAGATAGCAAAATTCCTGTGGCCCAGACCCGTCCCACACCCGACACTTTCATCCGACCCACATACTGCATGGAATGATGTTACTTGGGTGGTTTGCCAGAACCAAGCCATAGCAATGCCGCATGTGCCACATATTTGCCAGAGGTTGCCCATATTTCTTTATTGATATTTTGGCCATATTCACCATTTGCCACACGGGCCACTTCCGGGTCACATCCACATTACATGTTGCTGAGAGCACCGCGTCTTTGCCAGAAAAGGGCCCACATTTGATTTGGCATATTTGGGCCATATTCGCTATTATACACGTGGGCCACTTCAGGCTCACATCCATTTTGCTGGGGCCAGAAGAAGGCCACCAGTGCCGCATCATTACCTGAAGTGGCCCACACCCGGATGCTATCTGGGGTGGCCACTCTTCCAAGGATGAGGATGTGCACATCCTTAATACGGAGGAACGCTGGTTTTGAACGGGGGATTACGGGAGCTATGTGATGTGACGAGGGGAACGACCAGACCATCCCTGAACGGGGGCCAACTACACCTGTCACCATTTTACAACGCTCTGTTTGCAGGTGCAGTGGCCCAGGTAAACAAAATTCATTTAAAAGTGTTACAGCCAATAAGAGTAATATAAGTTAATAAATAACTAAAAAAGTTAAGTTCTTGGTTTGATCTTAAACGTTGTTAAAAACGTTCTTAAGGTTAAAAACAACCATGTTAAAATAGTTTGTACGGTTCCTTTAACGGTGCGACTTAACAGCCAATCAAACCACTCAAGCTCCGCCCACTGCGGAAATAGAGCGAGCAGACGGCAGAGGAAACAGGCCAAGAGCAAAGCGGAGCCCGTTAGCTAGTATTCAAAAGGATAAAATTTGTTAAAAAAAAATAGTGTTGAAAAGGAAGAAAAAAGAAAAGAAGTAACTTTATGTAACCAGTTATCTTTCTTGCCCGCGTGCGGGGATTCAATACCAGGTGTACTGCACCGCAAGGCGACGTCACTAACCTCTCGGCTAAAGGGTCAGACCTGTTGGCTAGGGGCTAACGTGTCTTATTAGTAGTTTACAGTCGTCACTCTCTCCCGGAAGCGCGCCCCTCATTCCGCGCTCCGAAGAGACTTCTGAGGATCTGCACACTTCCGGATCCCACCCGCTGCCACCAATGTAACCGGTTATTTTGTTGCCCGCGTGCGGGATTCGATACGGTGTGTACTGCACCACAAGGCGACATCACTAACCCGCTCGGCTAAACGGGTCAGATGCATTAGCTAGGGGCTAACGTGTCTTATTAGTCGTTTACCACTATTGTATATTGTACAACAGGCAGTTTTTTGTCTGGGGTTGAAGAATCGGTTTGGCGTTGCCAGTGGCGCCCCCAGAAATGGTTTCATAGGGGGGGCCAAATGGGGCCACTGAAAATCTTGGGGGTGGCACACCCAAAACCAAAAGCCCGTGACTGAATTTCGGGAATTCTATGCTGCTGTTGTAGTATAGCTGTATAGGCTAGTGGAAAACTGTCAATATGAGTTAAGAAAAAATCTGCATTATTGATTTAAAATGAACAGCACCTAATGTAAGATATCAGATAGGAGCATATTATGCATAATCAGAAGCATATTCTGCATATGCGACTCGTGGCTGGGGGGGCCAGCGGGGGGCCAGGGGTAGTATCAGGGTGGCCGTGGCCACCCCTGGTCACCCCTTGGGGGCGCCACTGGGCGTCTTGCATCCGCTGCGTTGTGCGGGAGACAAGATGAGGCGAGCCACTCAACAGGAGGGACGAGCTGTATAGACGTCCGTCTTCAGTGAACAGTATCTGCCCTCTCACTACAGACGAGTACATTGCTCTGTTTCATCGGCTTTTGCAGGTCATTTTGCCGGGGCTTAAGCTCCGAAACGTTTGAGTTTAGCCCCGAATATAATTTTAAATTTAAGACTATGTTGAAGGCCGCGACAAAAAACAACAAAAAAAGACGTAACGTGTGTGTGAACGTCTGATAGTCTTCGTAACAGAGCGGCCTTTCGTTCTTCTTCTTCTGTTTTAGTGGCAAATTGCAACCAGGTGGAGCATTATCGCCACCTACTGTTACAGCAAAGAGGTCCGTCGGCTTTTGCAGGTCATTTTTGCCGGGGCTTAAGCTCCGAAACGTTTTGAGGGTAGCCCCCGAATATAATTTTAAATTTAAGACTATGTGACAGCCACGACCCAAATAAACAACAAAAAAAAGACGTAACGGTGTTGTGAACGTCTGATAGTCTTCGTAACAGAGCGGCCTTTCGTTCTTCTTCTTCTTCTTCTTCTTCTTCTTCTTCTTCTTCTTCTTCTTCTTCTTCTTCTCTTCTTCTTCTTTCTTCTTCTTCTTCTTCTGTTTTATTGGCAAATGGCAGCCAGATGAAAAACTATCGCCACCTACTGTTACAGCAAAGAGTCCTTGATTTATATCCTTCCCATCAGTCCGGTGTCTTTGAGAAAGGTGGATATATTTAAGTACGTCGTTCCCAGTGCTCCTTGTGAAAACTGAGTTTAACATCCTTTCAAAATAAATGCGGGTCTCTCAACTAACTTCGTGTGCGCGCGTGTGCCGCGCGCGCTGCGGGAGGGTTCTGATGGGCAGCGCCGAGTCACGTGACACCAGTTAAAGCCGGAAAAGGTGAGTGGAGGAGAAATGGCGAGAGCGCGCGAGGAAAACAAATCCCAACTCCGTCTTTTTGGAGTTTTCCAAAAGAGAAGGAAGGGTAAGAATTTACTAACTTCTCAATAACGGTTTGAATGGATCCCGTTGATTTGTGATAGGAATTGGATTCGGCACCTTCAGGCCATGATGGAGAGAAATCCCCGTCGTCATGGTTGTAGGTGCCGTTTAGCTAGCAGGCCATGCTCGTTCTGATCCCACGGCATACTTTTAGCAGCTTTTAGCAGGGCTTTTATTGTAAATAAATCAAATTTTCCACACAAGGAACTAAAACAGTAACGACTCATTCATTTTACTATAGGCACAAAACAAAAGTTAACCATCATATTGATTTGAATCTAAATGAACTTCCAGTAAATAAGCAACTAACTTTATGCCATTTTGGTTAGGGGTATTGTTTAGCTACTACTACTACAGTTAGATCATGTAATGTAATTATAATCCAATCCAATTATGAGTTTGATTTAAGTTGATTTCATGGTTTTGCAGAGGGTAGCAAAGACGAGCTCCAGACGGAAGAGCAGCAGCAGCAGCTCAGCTGAGTGAGAATCAGGTGTGGAAACTGGTAAACAACAATGTGGTGTTACTTGCGTGTTTGTGTGTCAGAGAGAGTCCAAGAGTGAAGCAGTTTTGATTAGCTAAAAGGCTAACGCTACTCGTGCCTGTACAGATGATAGAGAGAGAGAGAGGAGACAGACAGACAGCAGATGATGATTGGAGAGAGAGATGAGAGCAGCAGATGATGGAGAGAGAGAAGCGAGCAGCAGATGATGGAGAGAGAAGAGAGACAGCAGCAGATGATGGGGAGGTGAACAGTGCAGCACTACAACTGCATGAATTGTATCTGAAAATTTGTGTATGTGTGTGTGTGTGTGTGTGTGTGAGTGAGTGAGTGAGTGAGTGAATGAGTGAAAGAATTCAATATTCCAATAAACTAATGTTGGCGGCATGGTGGCGCAGTGGTTAGCACAGTCGCCTCACAGCAAGAAGGTCCCTCGGCTCGAGCCCTGGGGTAGTCCAACCTTGGGGGTCATCCTGGGTCGTCCTCTGTGGAGTTGGGCATGTTCTCCCCAGTACCTGCGTGGGTTTCCTCCGGAGTGCTCCCGGTTTTCCACCCCCACAGTCCAAAGACATGTAGGTCAGCGTGAATCAACCATACTAAATTGCCCCAAGGTATGAATGTGTGTGTGTGTGTGTGTGTCGTGTGTGTGTGTGTGTGTGTGTGTGTGGTGTGTGTGTGTGTGTATGTCGGCCCTGGTGTGATGGCTTGGCGGCCTGTCCAGGGGTGTCTCCCCGCCCTGCCGCCCAATGACTACTGGGGATAGGCTCCATGATTCCCGCGACCCTGAGAGCAGGTTAAGCGGTTTCGAATAATGGATGGATCAATAAACTAATGTTAACATAAATACATTTTACTTTTTTTCTCTAGTCTGGTACTGTAGCATGTCAATAAATGTTTAATTATAGCAGCTGTGAAGTATTCTGCTTCTGCTCGAGACTAATACTAATTACTAACGACTACTAATATTTCAACATCACAATTCATAATTAATCTGGAGAGTAAACAGCAGTTTTTGAGGTACACGTCAATTTTTCAATGATTAAGACATGTACTTTGAATGTAAATAAGGTGCCAGAGTGCATAAAAAAAGTGTCAAAATAGAGCTTGTTTATCAAAAAAAAAATTTACGGGGGAGGATCCCCCCCGGACCCTCCTACAGAAATCTGGGCTAAGCCCCAAATATCCTCCCATCCTGGAAACGCCCCTGCTGTGTTTCACTGGAGAGGTGGTAGGACTGAGACATTATTTTCCAGAGGTTGTGGATGCTTACGGACAGTCCAAGAGTCTTAAACAAGGGATGTTGATTTGTGAAGTCTGAAGTTACCGGTTATGCCCTGGATGGTGAACTTTTGAGTTTTATGTAAGATTTAAGTTGTGTTTCATTTATTGGTAGTTTTGAGGTATACTGGTAACACAGATGAGTGTGTTACTATGAAATATTCATGTTTTCTGGTTGAGATAAACAAACAAAAGGTTGAACCTAAGATGACTAATGATTAAAATGTTAAAATATCCCGGAGGGATAAACTAAAATAGAATGAGAACATGAAAATGAACAAGAAAAAAAAGAAGAAAAACCTAAAATAGGTTTAAGTCTAAACTGAGAAACTAAAGGGGGTATAATACCCATTTTCCTTAGAAATTGGGGAATGTTTCGAATTTGAGTGATTTGAATGTCCATGTTTCTGTGTAAGTCTACGTATGTTGTGGTACCAAATAGTCTAATGTTTGTGTCTGTTACTACTAACCTCTGGTTAATATGAACAAGCCGGCATTTAAACTTCCTTGCAGGTCTGTGGTCTATCATTGCCGTTGTTTTAATTCATCTACTGCTCCTCTGAACCTAGTCTCAGGTCCTAGAAATCCGTTTACCCTCACAGGTGCTACACAAACATCCCGAAATCCTCTGTGAATAGTACACGTGGCCATTGTAACTCTAGTTAATGGTCACACCCATATTTGTATAAGAAACTGGTCGTTGTTTTCGGTCGTTATGACACTGTATCGTTTATAAGGGTGGGGATAGCTGCAGTCAGTTTAGGCTGAAGAGGTCACTTAGGGCTCTGACACACCAGGCCGATGGTCGGCCGTCGGTGAGCATCTGTGACCCTAGTTTTTGTGGTGTGCCCCCGCACCGTTCGCACTAGTCAGACCCCTGTAGGACGCCTGTCGGCAGCTGTTCGGCTGGTTCGGCATGTTGAATCGGCAGAGCCCGTCGGTGAGAGAGATCACTCTGATTGGCTGTTCAGCTTAGCAACTCAGTGCAGAATGTACATGCTAGTCGGCCATCGGCTGTAGTCTCTGTGGTGTGTTCAAGTGCTACTTTTTGGCCCAGACGGCAGGCGATGTGAGGCGACGCAGCGGTCGGCCTTCGTCGCCGCTAGTCAGTTTGGTGTGTCTGGGCCCTTAGACCGAAGAGGCCACTTAGATGAGTGATGAAATGTATCTGTCAATAAACATTGTGTCCTGATGAACTGATTCAACCTTCTTTGATTTCCTTACCTGGATTATCGAGCATGCGTAATGACGGTGATAGCAGTAGTTTCATCAGTTGATAGTAGCAGCAGAAAAGGAGACAGTGATCGTATTGGGTAAATTAATTATTTTGGTGTGGATTTTCC
Source organism: Lampris incognitus (assembly GCF_029633865.1). Taxonomy (NCBI): domain Eukaryota; kingdom Metazoa; phylum Chordata; class Actinopteri; order Lampriformes; family Lampridae; genus Lampris; species Lampris incognitus. The sequence goes on from NC_079222.1 coordinate 6,104,696, forward strand.
CTTTCGGTTATGTCATCGAGGGGGGGTTGATGGTTTGAGTTTGACGGTCTGAGGTAAAGTTAGAAGGGATAAGATATGTATTACCTGAACAAGTAATTGACCCGTCCGGCTCGTGGTTGTTAAGACCAGACTAAGAACCTGATCGGAGCCTGGCTGAGAGGGAACAGTCTGTCTGACACACACACACACACACAAGTATGTCTTACACTTTCCCTTGTTTCTAAGGTACACCAGGCCAGACAGCTGAAACACACACCAGCGATGTTGTGACCTTTGGTAAACACTGTGACCTTTCACACCGCCGCCTCAGGCCTGTCGGGGAAGTGTTTACTTTGTCTGGTCAAACAAACACCTTGAATGTTAGATGATGCCCTTTAATGGGAAAAGGACGTCTCAGTTCAGTTCTGCTTTTTTTGTCTTAAAATGTTTTTATTTAGGACCCCCCTCCTCTACTTTTCTCCGCAATTGTATCCGGCTAATTCCCCACTGTTCGAAGCCACATGCCTCCTCCGATACATGTGGAGTCACCAGCTGCTTCTTTTCACCTGACAGTGAGGAGTTTCACCAGGATGATGTAGCGCGTGGGAGGGTCACGCGATCGCCATTCCACCCCCCCCCCCCCCCCCAGAAAAGGCGCCCCAACTGACCGGAGGAGGTGCAAGTGCAACAACCAGGACACATACCCACATCCGGCTTCCCACCCGCAGACACGGCCAATTGCGTCGGTAGGGACACCCGACCAAGCCGGAGGTAGGCAACGGAATAGACCGCTATGCTACCTGGATGCCCCAAAGGTATCAATTTAAATGTTTAACTGACGTATTGTCGCAATTATTTATCATTTTCTTTAGCTGCGTCATGAATAAAAACAACCATATAAACCAAAACAAATAGAAAGTGGGCCTCTGCGTGGAGAATTCCCTACAGGCTAGCAGCAATGATGCTAGCGCTCAGCTAACGGGATCTCTCACCGCTAACAAGCTGTAGCATTTCTCTGAGGACACTGGGACCCTCGAACTCGGGGAAAAATGGAAGCCAACTGACTAAAAGTGAAAACATCAAGGTGTTTGGCTGGCAGCCATACCACCATGTACCCCGGCTCTACCAAATGACGGAAGCTAAGCAGGTGTGGGCTTGGCTAGTACTTGGATGGGAGACCTCCTGGGGAAAACTGAGTTGCTGCCAGAAGTGGTGTTGATGGGCCAGTAGGGGGCAAAAAAAACAAAACAACAAATATCAATTCCCAATTCCCCAGTGCAGTGCAGTGACGGGGACACTGTGCTGTAGGCGATGCCGTCCTTCGGATGAGACGTTAAATCGAGGTCCTGACTCACTGTGGTCATTAAACATCCCATGGCACTTATCAGAAAGAGTAGGGGTTCCCCGGTGTGCTGGCGAAATTCCAACCTGGCTCTCTCCATCTGGCCACCGAATCATCCCGCCATGTAATTGGCTCAGTGATTCTTCCCTCTCCACCTCAAGCTGATGTGTGGTGAGTGTTCTGCTGCAAAATGGTTGCTGTGCCTCACCCAGGTGGTGCCACACATTGGTGGTGGTTGAAGTGGTTGGGGTTAGGGTTAACCCACATCCAGCTTTCCACCTGTAGACACGGCCAACTGTATCTGTAGGGACGACCCAACAGGCCGGAGGTAACACGGGGGATTCGAACCGGTGATCCCCGTGTTGGAAGGCAACGGAACAAACCCCCCCCCCCCCCCCCCACGCTACCCGGATGCCCCCACAAATAACAGTTTTGACCCACAGGCCTTTAATCAAAACGGTTTTACACGATAAAACGCAAAGGGAAGATGCCGAGTTATGTCATTAAAGTCACACATCTGCAGAAGACAACCTTTAATTACTCATTCATATCAAATTCATATCACACTTGGAAGTCAGTATTTAGAGTATTAAATAAATAAATGTATCCCACTGAACCATTATTTAGATGGTCAGGAAGCCCTTAACTATAAGTTTTAACATGAAAACATGTTGGTGTGGGTTTAGGGTGGTAGAACTGATTCTTCTCGGTATATTCAACAGAACATGGCAGCTGCCTCGAACGGAGAACATCTGGTCTCTCACACATGAACATCGTGCTCCTCCATCAGTGGTCGTAGAGCTGGGTGGGTCTGGTTCACGGGGTGTTATTGCTCATTTTACTGCAGAAAATAGCCGTCGGGACCCGCATGTGTGAATTCTCCTGAATTCAGTTAAATGTTGTTGAGAAGGTCATTCTGATGCCTTCACGCTTAGCGAACAAAACATGGGGTTGTGTTAAATTTCAAGGGTGAGACATTTTGGGAAGAAAACAAGTCGTACTCGGTGCACAGAGTAAGGCCTTTAGACCTGAGTACCTGCTCCAGGTTCACGTTTACACGGTTGGCGTCGGTGTCGGGGTTTGTCCCCAGCCTCTGAAAACGGGAACGGCGTTCTTGATACCAGGAATGTCAGGCAGTCAAAGCCAGGCTGAGGGGTTTCGGTGCGAGCCCCTCATCCGTGTGCTGAGTCTGGTTCACCGTGATGCGGCCTCCGCGGGTTCTGCTGGGGCGCAGCAGTTTGCACTTGCTCAGATATCTGTCTTCATTTTGAGACTTGGTGATTTTAAACTTGTACAACTATTCGAAATGGTTTTCCCAATGTTGCTCCTTTTCTGTCACACTGTTGTACTCCGTCTCTCTAGCACGTTGTCTCTCTAACTTTCTATTTCTCCCTCATATTGGCTCTCTAGGGCGGCACGGTGGCGCAGTGGGAACCACGGTTGCCTCACAGCAAGAAGGTCCTGGGTTCGAGCCCCGGCGTAGTCCAACCTTGGGGGTCGTCCCGGGTCGTCCTCTGGGTGGAGTTGGC
>NC_079222.1:6112545-6195045 GCF_029633865.1 Lampris incognitus
TTCCCTGCTGGAGGTGGTAGGGTACACACACACACACACACACACACACACACACACACACACACACACACACACACACACACACACATGCATGCACAGTACAAGGTTCATGCACACAAACACACACATAAATCCCTGTGGTGGTGTTCAGATCCCCTCAGATCCTCTCCAAGCTTTAGACTGGAGAGACATTCTCTGTGCTCCTTACTTACGACACATGACACACCAGCACTTCTTTTATAAGGCCACCGTCACCACCACCAAACACACACACACACACACACTCACACACATGCATGCATGCACTGTAACTGGCTCATGCACACACACACACACGCACACACACATACACGCACGCACGCACATGCATGCACTGTAATGGGCTCATGCACACACACACACACACACACACACACACATGCACGCACAGTAACAGGCTCATGGACACACACGCACACACATGCACATGCATGCACTGTAAGGGGCTCATGGACACACACACACGAGCACACATGCACATGCATGCACTGTAAGGGGCTCATGCACACACACACACACACACACACACACACCAAACACACATGCACATGCATGCACAGTAACAGGCTCGTGCACGCACACACACACACACACACACACACACACACACACACACACACACACACACACACACACACACACACATCTAAAGGGTGTGTGCTTAACGAAACAGCAGTGCACACAGGCATATAAGCAATCATTACATTTGGGAGACAATTCTCTAAATTACAGTACTTCATATTTCAATATTTCAAAGAGACAAGTGAAAATATTTCAGAATAAAACAGAAGAAACAGCCAGGACAAGAACAGTGTTGGTGGTCTTTGTGAAATTACTGGTTTTGCTCGTACTATCGCTTTGGATATCCTGCTCTATCTTATCATGTCACATCCCATACCAAACTCATATTAGCAACCCACCACGTTGACATCCCTCTGTGTCAACTTCGTTAGCTGAAAACCTCAAATAATGGTTGAAACAAGCAATTTTGTGGTAGAAACAAGCAAAATTGTGTCTCCTCGTTGGAAAGCAGGAGTTTGATACGATGCTAATTGACTTTTAAAGAGAGATAGATCTCACATTGTGAAGATCCATTTCTCATCACAGAGACAATTTGTTAAAGCAAATTACTGCTTGAGCAAACTAATGACACACAAGCACTATAATTAACTAACATTAAGATTTGAATATATTTGATAAATAGCTTATCTCTGTGTCTTTGTTGTATTTTGTCTATTTTAAGTACGATGTGATTTTCTCGAACTTTTGTCTGACCTGACCATGATTTCTACTTGGTTAATTGAATGTAAAGTAATCATCATCATCATCATCATCATCATCATCATCATCATCATCATCATCATCATCATCATCATCTGTCACAATTTAAACCAATACAAGGAAATGCTCTTATGTTACTTATATGTTAAGTTGGGCCAAGATTAGTTGGCACCCTCATGGATGAATGGCAAAATCAGGAGGATGTTGTGAAATGTAGACTTCTCCTGGATCGCCACTTTGCTGTGGTGGTGGTGGGGTAGAGTCTGCCATTCGTGCATATGATTTGTGTACGTGCACTCCGTTATGTGTGTGTGTGTGTGTGTGTGTGTGTGTGTGTGTGTGTGTGTGTGTGTGTGTGGTAGTCTTAACTTGGTAGGGGATCTCGGAGCTGCAGTGGTCCCCAGAGGCTCTTCATGGCCATCCGCTGCTCTGCTGCCTTGTGGGAAGTCTATCAGAAATGATATGCACAACTTCTACAGCTGTATAAAGACTATAAATGGGCCTAGAAAGCGCTCTATCACACCCTTAAAATCAGCGAACAGACTGACAACCCCGAAAGACCAAAAGCGGATCCTGATAAGGTAGGCTGAACATTTTGAAGCCGTTCTTAACCAGCACTCACCAACTGCCCAATCCATCCTGGAAGAGCTGCCAATTCATCCGCCCATCCCAGATCTTGACCACTTGCCAACTTTTCAAGTAGTTTTTGCAGCCATCAACTCTCTCAAGAACAATAAGTCCCCTAGCAGTGATGGTATCTCAGCAGAACTCCTAAAACAAGGAGGATACGTGTGCACCAGAATGATCTACCAGTACATCCTGCAGGTCTGGGACCAGGAGAGTGTCCCTCAACAATGGAAGGATGCTAAAATTGTCACCCTGTACAAAAACAGGGGTGACAAGTCCACCTGCAGCAACAGACGTGGCATATCCCTGCTAGCTGTTGCAGGCAAGGTCCTAGCGAAGGTCATGCTATGCAGGATGGTGAAGCACTTGACAAAACATCTGTTGTCAGAGTCACAGTGCGTTTTCAGGAAGAACAGGAGTACTATGGATATGATTTTCTCAGTAAGACAGCTACAAGAAATGTGCCGCAAACAACATCAGGACCTTTTCATGGCTTTTGTCGCCCTCCAAAACTTTTGACATTGTGAATCAAGAGCTACTTTGGAAAATTCCGAGAACGTTTGGCTGTCCAAGCAAGTTCATGAACATTCTGTCACAGTTCCATGATGGCATGGTGGCACGGGTGGCTGTAGGAGGACCGGAATCGGCACCCTTTAATGTATGCATTGGAGTGAGGCAGGGGTGTGTGCTGGCACCAGTACTCTTCAAATTGTCCTCTTATGTGTCACAAAGCTTTTTCATAAAGCTCTGGAAGGCAGTAGTGGGGTCACAATATAATTTAGGCTAGATGGAAACCTCTTCAACATTCTAAGGTCCCAGGCCACCACCAAGTTGTCAGCAGTGCAGGTCCTTAAGCAGCAGTACGATGATGACTGCGCTCTTGTAGCTCACTCACCAGAAAACTTGCAAACCATCCTTGCTGCAGTTGTGAATGCTTACAGCAGGCTGAGTCTATCAGTCAACACCACCAAGACTGAGATGGTATGCCAATGGAGGTCCAGCCCTCCACCCACTATGCCTGTCTTCACTATAGAACACCAACCGCTCAGTTTTTCCATCTTTCAAATACCTGGGCAGCATCCTTTCTGAGGGCTGCAACGCTGATCACGAAATTCACAATGGAATCAAACAAGTCTCTGTAGCCTTCGGCAAATGCTGACAGGTCTTCTAAAACAAACACCTCCACCTGCACGTAACAATTAATCGACGTAGTCGACAAAAATCGATGACAAAATTAGTTGCCAACGAGTTTAATTGTCAACAATTCGTCGGTTACGTCATCGCGCATGTATTTCACGCTGTGGAACTGAACTAAACATCATTTCACCAGAGCTGGTGATGGAAGTAGCTAAGGAGGGAGGCATCTCACTTCCTCCCAACCTTCTGAGAGTTGCACATGCGCAAAAGCGACGGGGAACGGAAGCGGAAGGGACCGGACATGTAAACAAAACAGCAAAATGGCGGCGGCCGATGCAATGCCATCGCGTCCTAAAACATCTAAAGTCTGGGGGTAGTCCACCCTCAGCTTGGCAAAGAAAAGGATTACCTACAAGATTTGTAAGGTGGACTTTGCTTATCATGGGAGCGCCTCAGTAATGCACGAACATGTGAAGCGGAGGCACACTGGACATCTGGACGATGCGGACGCGCCTCGGTAAGATATTTAGCTTTTAGCTAGCTAGCTTTGTGTAGACGGAGTTGTCTTGACTTTTAACATTAACATAAAGCCAATACAACTCCGTCTATACCTGCATGCTGGATTCTAAGAGTTTAAAGAGTAATGTTACCCTTTTGCCTGACAAATGTCTTTTTTAATCAAATGTATGAAGTCCAACTCCGACGAAGAGTAAAGGTACCATGGGTGGCTTTATGCAAAAGAAGCAGACATGTACACCGCAGCAAGCGACTGCCCTTACCGAGTCAATACTAAACATGATGTTCAATGACAAGAGCTGTTGTTTTGTGCGATTCAGTAGCTGACTAGTCGATTAATTGTTTCACTAATCGATGACTAGTCGACTATTAAAATAGTCGTTAGTTGCAGCACTACTGCACACCAAAATTGCCATTTACAAAGCTGTCTGCATCACAAATCTCGTATACAGCTTTGAAGCCTGGGTCAGATACAGCTGCCACCTAAGGTTGCTGGAACAGTTCCATATAAGGTGTCTGAAGCGAATCATGGGGGTCACGTGGCATGACCGTGTTCCCCATGCTGAGATTCTTGCAAGGACAAACTTCAAGAGCATAGAAGTCACAGTCACTGAACACCAACTGTGCTGGCTTGGGCATGTCATCAGGATGCCTCAAGAATGCTTGTATCGTGGCAATCATTCAAGTCCACTCTGACTTTAAATGAGGAGCGAGACAAAAATATTTTACATTATTGTTACACTTTAATATATGTTCAGTGAACATGACGCACAACCCTAGATGCTTGAATGTGTGCCGATCAATACAGTACAATCTCTTACAGGGCAGTTGTCTGTTCTTCCCCTCCTTATCTCATGTCTTCCAGCTCACATCCCACCAAGGCCATTTCTTCAATTACTGTGTACAGACTTGCTGCACTGTGTTTCCCCACACATTCCTCTGCTATCAACCAACAATTGACAATAGGCCTTTATTTGTTCACACAGAGAAGACATTTTATAATACTGCCTTTGTTCTGTTACCCGTGAACTTTAAGCGTCGATCTAAGCAATGTAAAATAAAGTTAAACATGGTCAAGGTCATACACGGTCAAAGATTAAACGTAAGCAAACATTCATATATGAGTTGGCCTCACATCCTGCCACGTCAAGTCCTGTATGGACAGCTTCATCTGGGCCGCCGGTCCCAGATGAAGATACAAAGACCAGCTAAGAACATCGCTGAAGAAATGTATCGACCCCTTGAGACTGGAGCAACCTGCCATCAACCGTTCCAACTGGTGGGAGATCTGCTACAGAACTACAGAACAACTGGAAAGGAAGAGGAATGGGAAAAAAAGAACAACACCAGAAAAGACTTACGGAGACACACAACCGTGCCTGCCCCCACCAACTCAGACTTCATACGTCCAATGTGCAATAAAATTTGTGGATCAAGAATTGGACTCTACAGTCATCAAAGAACACACCGTTAACGAGGAGGGTTGTCATCATCTGACTGGATGGACGACCAGCAAGCAAGTGTGTGTGCACGTGTTCATGTGCATGTGTGTGCACGTGTGTGTGTGTGTGCTTATCAGCCTTTTACCTTTGACATCTTAGTGATGATTTTGGTCCTTTGAGCATTGCAGAATGTAAACCAGGTCTGTTTGATTCCCCACAGGGAGGCGAGTATAGAAATATTGTGGGATTTTTCTCTCTCTTTTTCTGTGTATGTGTGTGTGTACATGTGTGTGCGTGTGCATGCATGTGTGTTCATGCAAGCGTGCGTGCATGTGTGTGTGTGTGTGTGTGTGCGTGTAAGAATATAATGGAGATCTGAGACAGGCCTGAGAGGGTCCAAGGCTATTAGTTTATCTGTATTGTACTGAGACTAGGGTAGGTAAACATCTGCTGATAACACCAGAGAATACAGCGCACCGTATTTGTGTGTGAATTAGGTGCACTCTTATTTCAAGTTTTATGCTGGTGTGTGTGTGTGTGCACGCAGATGTATCCTCGTTTGTGTATGTGTCTGCTCAGTGTGTGTGTGTGTGCGTGCATACGTGCATGTGTGCGTGCGTGTGTGCCTCCAATGTTATTATAATTTGACAGCCTAGTTTCTGGCAGCGAATTGCTCAGCTGTGCTGAAACAACTGATATAAATATATAAACACAATACGCGGTGCACAATTTAGTTTGTTGTTTATTGGGGAGTAACGGTCGACCCATCAGGGGAGTTATTGCTATCAAAATGTAAAATATCCGAATATATCAAATATATGAATTGTCAAATGAATAGAAAACACATAAGATGTAACATCTAGCAGTAGAAAGGGGGGAAGATGTTGCTGCAAATCACTCCATCTGTGCCCAACTCAGATTACTGCTGTTGGTTGTGCACGGAGGCCGGTTTGTGGTTTATCAAATCAGTGCATCCTCACGCCTGTGAGCATTAACAGCCGATTTGGGTCCCGCCGTTTCATTGCAATTCATTCCCCCATCATGCAGGTTGGATCTTCTCAACTATCTGGCAGGTTAAATCAAGAGGCTTATAAATGCCGCAGCCCATCTCCGAGTGCATATTGTTGCACAAAAACGGCGCCCCTTGATAAGTCCATGTTTTATCGCATTAGCGTTAGCTGCATTGCAGCAAACAGTAAGTGAATTTTTCTTTTCTGCTTCCACTCCATGTCCCTGAACTACATCCTTCTCTCTCTCTCTCTCTCTCTCTCTCTCTCTCTCTCTCTCTCTCTCTCTCTCTCTCTCTCTCTCTCTCTCTCTCTCTCTCTCTCTCTCTCACATCTCTCTCCCTCTGTCGCTCTCTCTCTTCTCTCATACATCTCTTTCTCTCCCTGTCTGCCCCTCTCCCTCTCTCTCTCATCTCTCTGTCTCATACGTCTCTCTTTCTCATACATTTCTCCCCCCGTCTCTCTCTTATACATCTCTCTGTCTCTCTCATACATCTCTCTCTCTCTCATACATCTCTCTCTGTCTCGCTTATAAATCTCTCCCTCTCTCTCAAAATTAAATTCAGAAGCGCTTTATTAGCATGACAAATAGGCACTTGTATTGCCAAAACGGTCATTACAAACAGAACAAAAAAATCAGAAGATAGACTGAACATGCACTTATACATAGACAGATACAAGGAATACGAACATATACAGGTGCAGTATAAAAACCAGATTGGTAATTAGATACGAGTAGTACTTATTAATTATTTATTATTTAACTCTTGATTATTATTATTTTATTTTATCTAAACCAGTAGGATAGTTAGGACGACAATTTGTGTAGGTGCATTTATGAGTCTGTGGGCTTGAGTGTGTGTGTGTGTGTGTGTGTGTGTCCGAGTGTGGTCTTGAGCTTCTTTGTGAAAAAAATTAGGAAATATGTGTGTGAATAAGTATCATTCAGTGTCCCTCAGATGGTGGCAAGTGAGAACATATTGTGCAGCTATAGTACAGCTCTCTCTGTCTTCACCCAATAAGGAGGGTAATTTACTGTGGTTTGGTAGAGCATCGAATTTGGGGTGTTTTTCTTCAAATTTTGGGAAGAAGCAATCATGGATGGATTGGATTGTTTTGCACTCTTGTTAAAAAGGGCAGCGCTGTCTCAACTAAGTTGTCTTTGCACTGCTGACACAGACGTTTGTCTCTTGGCAGCCACGTTTTTTGTGTCTGCCAGTTTCTATTGCTAAGCAGTGCTCACCGAGTCTTTATTTCGTCAGTGTATTTTCAAATTTGTTGCTTTTATTTCAGTTCGGTAATCTGCTAATGTATATTCTCTGTCTAGGGCCAAATAGCATTGCGTCTTGCTTTGTGATTTTGTTTTGGATTGCCGATTTTCATAATCGTAATAATTGTCTTTTAGGTTTGAGTAAATTTGTTTAAGCTGAATATGTTGTGTAGTCTATACCTGGTTTTGTGCCTTTAAGGTGTTAATATGTGTTAGTGCAACAAGATGACTGAAGACCAGGCTGGTAGGAGAGTTCTTATCTTTGCTGAACTGTTGGTATTGCAAGGCTTTATAATGGAAAGAGTGTGGGTCACTGAATTTTAGGTGTTTCCAGAATTTGATCACCCTTTTTTGAATTTTAATCAGAAGAGGACATTGGCCTAAATCTGCCCTGCATGCATTGTTTGTAGTGTGCCGATGGCTTTTAGGATGTTTTTGCAAAATTCAACATGCAGGATCTCAATTGGATGTTTTCCTATTTATCTAGATCCTGACTTGCAAGTGGGCCCCACACTTCACTGCCATAAAGGGCAATTGGTTCTATCACTGATGCAAATAGCTGCAAATTTGTTTAGCCAAATTTGGATTGGAATTTCGAAAGGAACTTGTCTTTTTATGACAAATAAAGCCCTGCGTGCCTTGTCTCTTAGTTTATTTACTGCCATGTTGAATGTTCCTTTACAATTGATTCTAAGACCTAGGTAGGTGTAATCTAGTGTATGTTCAATTTCATTTGGTCCTAATCTAAATATGTGCTGTCTTCCTCGATATCTGGATCTTTTTTGAAATATTAATAGTTTAGTTTTGTTCATGTTAACTGCCAGGGCCCAGGTCTGGCAAAACTTTCGAAGGTCTAATTGAATCTGGAGTCCTTCCTCCATTGGTGAAAGAAGGACTAGGTCATCTGCATAGAGTAGGAATTTGACCTCACTGTCGTACAGAGTGAATCCACGTGCCGATGACTTTTCCAGTATGGTCGCCAACTCATTAATGTATATGTTAAATAGGGTTAGGCTAAAGAGCAACCCTGTCTCACTCCACACTCCTGAGGGATATATTGGGTTCTTTTGGATCCAACTTGAATGCCACACTTAGCTCCTGGGTACATTGATTTTATAATGTCATATGTTTTACCCCCTACACCACTTTTAATTAATTTGTCAAAAAATCCATAATGCCAAATGGAATCAAATGTTTTTTTGAAGTCAACAAAACAAGTGAATATTTTTTGATTTTGAGTTTTTTTTTCAATTAGGATGTGTAGGGTGTAAATATGATCAGTAGTGCGGTAATTTGGTAAGGATCAAATCTGGCTTTACTCAAGACATTGTGTTTCATAAGGACGTTTATGAGCCGGGAGTTAATAATACTGCAGAATACATTGTCCAGGTTACTATTCAAACAGATGCCTCGGTAGTTGTGGGGGTCAAATGTATCTCCACTTTTGTAAATTGGTGTAATTAATCCATGATTCCAGATATCGGGGGACTATCCCACACTCAGAACTAGATTGAATAATTTAAGTGTACCAGATTGGAACTTTTCATTCATAGATTTTAGCATTTAGTTTAAAATGCAATCAGGCCCATATGCTTTTTTGGGCTTCAACTTATCAATTTGGACCAAAAGCTCCTGCGCTGTGATGGGGGAGTCAAGAGGATTTTGATAGTCCTTGATGGAAAGTTCTAATTTTTCTAGTTTGCTTATTATGTTTTCTTGGTCCCTGTTTTGATCTGATTGCACTTCCTTAAAAAGAGTTTGGAAATAGTTTGACCAGATATCTCCGTCTTGTATCACTAATTCTTGATGATTTGGGTATTTTTTGTCTTTTTTTTAAGTTATTCCAATTGTCCCAAAACTTGTTGGCATTTATTGACTCATTGTCAGTTGCTTATAGGTGTACTGAGCTTTCTTAGTTCTCAGTGTGCCTTTATATTGTCTTAGTGGCTCACAATATAGAAGTTGAATTGATGTATTATTTGGATGTCTGTGTTTCTGATTGGATAATTTACGAAGTTCTTCGCTTATTAATTGACATTTTGCATCAAACCAAGTGTCTTCTTTCTTAAGTATTGGTTTTGATCTTGTTCTTTTTAATCTTGATTTTTCTGCTTTTTTTTTCTTTCTTTCAAATATGTTGTCAACTGTTTCCATGGCCTGATTTACACCCTCTTTACTGAGGACATAAGGGGTGTCTAGGAAAGTATCTCGGAGATTTTAGATTTCATGATTGTTAAGGGCTTTCTTGAATTCCTCTGTACTGTTTTCGGCCCATCTGTATGATTTCTTTATGTGGAACAGCTTACTGGGCAGTGATTTGATGGTGCTAATTTCTGTTTTGATGAACACAGTGATTTGGCTGTGACCAGAAAGGGGAGTTAGTGGTTTGAAAATGAAAGCTCTAATTGACAAAAGGTCTCGGTTATTACATAATCTACTGTGCTATTCTCAAGAAGTGAGCGGAATGTGTGTCTTCCAAAGGTGTCTCCACTTATCCTACCGTTGACGATGTACAGACCCAGACTGTGACAGAGTAGCAAGCGTTCTCTTCCATGTCTGTTTATAACCAGATCACAGTTCCTTCTGTGGGCGTAAATAAAGTTATTAGTCTTATGAAGTGAGTTACAAATGTAGTTATTGCCAGCAGTACTTACAAAGTCATTTTGGGTGCCTGTCCGTGGGTTTAGGTCTCCACAAACATGAACATTTCCCTGGGCCTGGAAATGGCTCGTTTCTGTCTCTAATAATGTAAATGTTCAGTGTAATAAGGAGTTTCATAAGGGGGATAGTATATTGCACAGAGGAAGTTCCCTCTCTCTCTCTCTCTCTCTCTGTCTCTCTGTCTCTCTCTCTCTCTCTCTCTCTCTCTCTCTCTCTCTCTCTCTCTCTCTCTCTCTCTCTCTCTCTCTCTCTCTCTCTCTCTCTCTCTCTCTCTCTCTCTCTCTCTCTCTCTCTCTCTCTCTCTCTGTCTCCCTCTCCCGCTCTCGTACATCTCTCTCTCTGACTCTCATACATCTCTCTGTCTCTCTTCCCCCTCACTCTCTCTCTCTCTCCCTGTCACTCTCTTTCTCTGTCTCTGCCTCTCTGTCTCTGTCTCTCCCTCTCTCCCTATCTATCTCTCCCTCTCTCCCCCCTCTTTCGCTTCCTCTCTCGCTCTTTACCTCTCTGCCCCTCTCTCTCTCTCTGTCTCTTTCTCTCTTGCTCTCCACACATCCTTTTCTCTCCAACCTATAAATCTGGGTCAATTGATGAATACAAATGTCACCTAATGTCCCATCAAGTAGACAAAAAAAGAGCAGTTAAAAGAGAGATGGGGGGGTGGTGGTGGTGGTGTGAGGGGCGAAAACACTCGGTTTTCCCTCTTTCTGCCGACGTCTGCAGCTTCTGCCCAGGTTTGATTGATACGACGTCACAAGTTACTCGATTAAACTGCGTTTCACACTGCATAGATTCCTACTTAAAAGTCTCAGGACCTCTAAATTATTTATTGATGTCTGCTCCAATCTACATCTGGCTAAGGAGGACTTCAGTCTGTGTGTGTGTGTGTGTGTGTGTGTGTGTGTGTGTGTGTGTGTGTGTGTGTGTGTGTGCTCAGTGATAGGGCAGGGTAGGGGTGTGTGTCCACAGTGCCTAGAGGAACTTGTTTTCAATGTGCACTCGTTCACCTGCCAGTCTTCCCTAATGGGGCTCAGCGGGGGGATGAATAGGCTTGAAAGTGGCAAATGCAAAGGCAAAATTGCACGGAGGTCATGCAGGCATCTTGTCACGCCGGCCTCGGCTCTCTGAGAGAAAACCCCTCCGCTGTTGCTCTTTCCCGCTCCTGTACTCTCACTGCAGAGGACCGAAACGAGAAGGCTAAGTGTTAGTGGGCATGCGCACACACACTTGCTGGTTGTCCATCGTATCCGATGATGACCATCTTCTCCTATTTGGGAGTCCTTTGGTGGCTGAATAGTCCGACCCTGGATGCACAATTGCGGTTGCAGACCAGGCATGTAAAAGTGGTGCTGGCGGGGTGTTGTGTGCGCTGGTTTTCCACGTACTTCACTCCCTGTGAGACGTGAGAGCACCAGATGGTGTGGCAGGAGGCAAGTTCCTCCAAAGAAGATGGGCCGATCTGGCATCTTTTCAGTGTGGCCTTCATTTGGCCTTTGAACCGCTTCTTCTGCCCACCAGCAGTGCGTTGACCAAGGTGTAGTTGGCCGCAGAGGGCTTTACGTGGGAGTCGTTGGTTGGGCATGCGAATGACATGCCCAAGCCACCTGAGTTGATGGTGGTTTAGGGTAGTCCCCCACGCTGCCCGCTCCAGCACCTCTGTGTGTGTCACTGTCCTCCCAAGTAATGCCGAGGATCCTCTGGAGACATCTCACATGCAAGGCCTCCAGGCTTCTGAGATGGTGGCTGCAGATGGTCCATGCCTCACATCCACACACAACACACACACACACACACACACATACCTATATTTAAATATATGCCGTTATATATATCAGCCACTGAGAAGAAAACTTATCAAGCAGGGAGGAAACACACACTCGCACCCGCAACAAATAGCAATCAAGTCAAGTTGAGAGCCAACTAAGTGAGAAAACATTGGTTAATATCCTCGGAAAAGAAACCCAAGTTTTGTTGTTGTTGTCGCTGATGTCATTTTGTGTCGTTTTTATTTTTATTTTTCTTCTTAAGTTTGGCGACAAAAATGGAGCGGTTTCTTATTCCGTTTGTCTTTCCCCGGGGCCCACAGAGGCTGGGGAAATAAACAAGCCTGATTTAACACAAAGCTATTTGGAGGCAGTTAAACCTCCCCTGTCCCAAAGATGAACAGGTCAATAGTAAACTGTTGAAGTGAGAATTGTCGGAGGCGGGGTGTGTGTGTGTGTGTGTGTGTGTGTGTGTGTGTGTGTGTGTGTGTGTGTGTGTGTGTGTGTGTGTGTGTGTGTGTGTGTGTGAAAATGCATGCAGACAACCCATGCTGGAGAGTCTGGATGGATGCACGCATGCACGTGTCCCTCGCCATCATATGCACACACGCGTGCAGGTGCGCACGTGCACCCATCAGCCTTCGAAGCCCCTTATTTGTGTGGATAATGGCGGGGTTTGAAACATCATCCCAACCTTGAGGGATGAAACACTGGCTGGAGGTCTCAGCGCTTGGTTGGATGAAGTTGGAGGAAAAGTAGCGACTTCATTTACTTTGTGTTGTGCAGAGAGGAGGAGGAGGGGGGGGGTCCACGTACACCCCTGCCCCTCCACCAATACTGTTTATGAACAGCCTTTTTCAGGGGCCGGGTATTGATTTCTGCCGAGATGAAATGGGATCGCCCTGGAAGACCCGGTGACGGATGGATGGCAAAAGATGGAGGGAGGAGTGTAGTTCATGTAGTTCTTACACTGAGGCCACTCCAATTGTCTGGAGATGTTAACTTTACCTTGACCCTGGCCGTTGGCTGGAGCGTAAAGAAAAAAATGTTTTGATTCCATTTCAACCTGTTTTTTTATTCTCATAGTGCCGAAAGTGGCAGCTCTCTAAAACACATCCGTGACAGTCATGTGATGATACAAAATTAGAACGAGGTGCCGCTGTTTTAAAGTTAAAATTCTGAAGATATTGTTTTTTTTAATTTTACTTATTTATGTCTAATAATAATAATACATTTTATTTTAATAGCTTTTTTCATGGTACACAAAGATGTTTTACATAAGACCAAATAAAAATAAAAGCAACATCCCAAAAATAGTGTAACACACAGGACTTCCAGGTGGCGTGGCAGTCTATTCTGTTGCCTACCAAGACAGAGATCGCCGGTTCAAATCCCCATGTTACCTCCGGCTTGGTCGAGCGTTCCTACAGACACAAGACATAGACACAAGTTTCAAGTTGTACCTATCATGTGATGTCCGTCCGTCCATCCGTCTGGATGTAGCTTCATATGTACAACTTGAAACCTGTCACCCGTTTGCTGGTAGGTGCAGATGAAAGTTGGTCGTCGGTTCTGTGCATGTCGTTGACGTTTATCCACGGTAAATCTTGCAGGCGTTGCGAAACATATGCCATTATCAATAGCACACGCCAACAAACAGGAAACTGGTATGACTGCTGCAGCAGAAACCGGAAGTCAGTGGACTAGTAATGCACAGAGCTGATTAGAGCAGAAAAGGGGGGTGGGGGGAAATCTAAAAAAAAAAGAAAGATGCTTTACATATGATAAAATAAAAAAATAAAAGGAACATACCAAAAAAAAAGTAGCATGTAACAATTAATGATGCGAACATGGACAGATTGGTGCAGATTGGGGGAGGGGGTTCCAGACGGAGGGGGGAGCTATGAACAAGGCTGTGTCGCCCAGTTCCGGTGCTTGGTCCTGTGTGGTGGAGACAGGAGGTGGGGTGGGCCTGTGTGGTGGAGACAGGAGGTGAGGTGCTTGGTCCTGTGTGGTGGAGACAGGCGGTCCGGTGGTCCTGTGTGGTGGAGACAGGAGGTTTAGTGCTTGGTCCTGCATGGTAGAGAAAGGAGGTCCAGTGTTGGGTCCTGTGTGGTGGAGACGGGAGGTGAGGTGCTTGGTCCTGTGTGGTGGAGACAGGCGGTCCGGTGGTCCTGTGTGGTTGAGACAGGAGGTTTAGTGCTTGGTCCTGCATGGTAGAGAAAGGAGGTCCAGTGTTGGGTCCTGTGTGGTGGAGACGGGAGGTGAGGTGCTTGGTCCTGTGTGGTGGAGACAGGCGGTCCGGTGGTCCTGTGTGTTGGAGACAGGAGGTGTGTTGGGCCTGTGTGGTGGAGACAGGAAGTTTAGTGCTTGGTCCTGCATGGTAGAGAAAGGAGGTCCAGTGTTGGGTCCTGTGTGGTGGAGACAGGAGTTTCAGTGCTTGGTCCTGCATGGTAGAGAAAGGAGGTCCAGTGTTGGGTCCTGTGTGGTGGAGACGGGAGGTCAGGTGCTTGGTCCTGTGTGGTGGAGACAGGCGGTCCGGTGGTCCTGTGTGGTGGAGACAGGAGGTTAAGTGCTTGGTCCTGTGTGATGGAGAAAGGAGGTCCGGTGCTTGGTCCTGTGTGGTGGAGACAGGATGTTGGCATCAGAGGAGCGAAGGCTGCAGGAAGATGTATGGTAGTGGAGCCAGTCGGTGAGGTATGAGGGGGCCCGGTTATGGAGGGCTTTGCGAGTGACGAGAAGCACTTGGAATTGGATCTGTTGTGGGAGAGGATATCTATGGAGGTAGTGATATTTATGGTGCCATATTCAACAATGTTTGTCCAAATCCCAGACCGCCATTCAAAATGACTTGAGAGCCAGCAGTGCCGTTGTGTCAGCATCCTCCCCACTGCCAAACAGAAGACAGGTTGAAGCTGAGTTTTACTTATTGATGTTGTACTTATCCTAGCTGTGTAGCTAGGAGCAGTGGACCAACACCAGTTGGTCTTGCCATGCCTCAGTCAGGGGCACAGACAGGAGAACTAACCCTAACATGCATGTCTTTTTGATGGTCAGTGGAAACCGGCGCACCCAGAGAAAACCCACCGCAGACACGGGGGAGAACATGCAAACTCCACACAGAGGACGACCTGGGATGACCGCCAAGGTCGGGCAACCCCGGGGTTCAAACCCAGGACCTTCTTGCTGTGAGGAGACAGCGCCAACCGCTGTGCTGCCCATTCTTCATTTGGCGGCTGTGATGAAGATGTAAAACACTATGGACCCTATGATTTTTACCTTTTAAGTCCTACACAACAGTTAACCATAGCTTAGATTACTGCAGTGTCCTTTTTTTCCCAGCCTGCCACGCGCTAGCAGTAAGATCCTTTAGGTGGTTCACAACGCTGCTGCTAGAATATTAAGTCAAGTCAATTTAATTTGTATAGCCCCATATCACAAATTGCAAATTTGCCTCAAGGGGCTTTGCGGCAACACAACATCCTGTCCTTAGACCCTCACATCAGATAAGGACCAGAAACAAAAAACTAAAACATCTGATAATATCACACTGATTCACTGGCTCCCTGGTCATGCTAGTTCTGACTTTAAAAATGCTACTTTTAACCTATAAAGTACTTAATGGGCTTGCCCCCTCATATTTGTCAGATCTTGCACAGCCTTATGTACCTTCTCGTGCCCTCCGTTCTCGAAGGCCAGGCCTCCTCTCTGTCCCTAGAGGTAAAAAGAGGTCCGCAGGCTGCAGGGCCTTCTCTGACCGAGCCCCCATCAGAGAACCTGACTGCAGACTCTTTCACATCTAAACTGAAAACCCATCCGTTGTCTTAAGCTTTCAACCAGTCACTTTATTTTTTTGGTGGTTTGACTTCCTTCTGAGCTTTGTCACAACCATCCTCTTTTGGGAGGGTCTTGGTCTCAGTGTATTCACAACTGTATTGACGCATGCTCCATAATCCACGTAAGAAAATCGAAGAAGGTTGAATCAGTTCATCCGGATACAACGTTTATTGATGGACACGTTTCATCACTTAGATGAAAGATGTCACTTAGCTGAGTGACGAAATGGATCCATCGATAAACATTGTATCCAGACGAACTGATTCAACCTTCTTTGGGAATCATAACTGTAGTCTACACAGTTTGTAGTAAATGGGCTAAAGCATGCAAAAACACCGGCATGACCCTTTAATGGGATTCGGGAAGCCACTGGGCAGATTATGAATTGATCACAGCATGTCTTGTTTGCAGCTTTCGCTGGTGTACAGTTGCAGATTTAGCTAAGATGCATTTCTTTAGACTTGGGAGAAAAGTCATGTAAACGCAGGACCCCACCTGCTACACCACCATGTGCGGTAGTACTGTGTAATCTGAAGTAAGACTCACAATATAGACACAATCCTCCACCGGATGGCTGGGATGAACTGCCTTGCTTGAGGGCAGATAGATAGTAGTTGTGTTGTGTTGTGTTGTGTTGTGTTGTGTTGTGTTGTGTTGTGTTGTGTTGTGTTGTGACGTTGACAGAATGCTCACCCGTGACACACGGAGGACTTTATTAAGGCTCCTAATGAGATGTTTGATGAAGCATTTTAACACACACTGGCTTCTTTGCCTCTTGCATCATGTGTGGAAGTTGTCACTTCACATTTCTGTATTCTGTATTAGCAAACTATCAAGGTGTGAAAGAAAACAAACACCGACTTGGTCTGCTGGTGTCCCCTCTTCCTCCCTCCCCCTTCACCGCCTGTCCTCTCTGCCTCTACCTCCTTTTCATCTCCGCTCCATCGCGCTCCTTTGTTACGACTGTGAGTCCCTCCCCTGGTCACTCACAGCTGTTCTTCTCTCCTTCTTTCCTGACCTCATCCCTCTCCCTCCCTCCGTCCTCTCTCCGTCAGATGTAAGTGCAGTGAAGTCCTGTCAAAACTCTCAAACCTTACACGTTTTTCTCCCCCGCTGCAACATGCACACACACACACACACACACACACACACACACACACACACACACACAAAATACTCCCATGCCTTCTGTCAAGTTAACAGTTGCCAATCAATGGCAGGAGGTCAGCCTTGTCATAGAGAGGCTCAGATGTGTGTTGTGTGTGTGTGTGTGCGCGCGTGCGTGAGTGTATTTGTGTGTGTGTGTGTGTGTGTTTCGTTGTGTGTCTGGCCTGTGGATGTGTTTGTGTACATACATGAGTTGTGTGTGAGTGTGTCAATGTGATAGAGAGCAGGGCTTACGAACTGCCAAGCAGTGTGTGTGTGTGTGTGTGTGTGTATGTATGCATTTGTGTGTGTGTGTGTGTGTGTGTGTGTATAAAAAAAGAGTCCAAGATTCATTTTTTCTCATCTGGTTCAGGGGGAGAGGGGTGGGGGGAGGTCGGAGCGTTATTTTTCTTGGCTTTAGCCCTCACTCCTCTAACTGGGTATTGATCAGGTGCCTCAATGCAAACCTGTCAAATTAATTTTGCAGGGAGAGAAGGCTGTGACTGCCACGAGATTACTTCAACAGGAGGGGGGGGGTGGATGGATGGAGGGAGGTAGAGGGGTGTAGGAGGTGGGGAGCCTATGAATTTTAATCATCATCTAAATAGGAAGCTGCAATCTCACTCTTTCTCTCCCTCTTTAGCACACTTTCTTTCTTTTGCTTATTCCTCAAGTCACATCCCTCCCTCATTCTGTCACTCCTTTTTCTTCTTCTCTGGTGTGTCTGTCCTCCAGTCTTCTCTGAGTTTAGCTGAACACTCAATGGAGACATGCCAAAGTTAACTGTGTGTGTGTGTGTGTGTGTGTGTGTGCGACAGACAGTGAGACACAGAGAGAGAGAGAGGGAGAGACAGACAGAGTGAGACCGACAGAGAGAGCGAGACAGAGAGGGAGAGGGAGAGACAGACAGATAGACAGCGAGAGTGAGACAGACAGAGAGAGCAGGAGAGACAGACAGCGAGACAGAGGGAGAGACAGAGACAGAAAGGGACAGAGAGACAGAGAAAGAGAGACAGACAGAGAGAGACAGACAGATTATGTGAGCATGGTGAGTAATCAACAGCTCAACAGAACCTGGACTGTGTGCAGACTGAGTGAGCACAGCCTTGTTATGGGGGACAGAGGAAGACCAGGGTCCCTGCAGAGCAACGTCTGTGCTGTCAGTGAGTCTGAAACAGAGCTACACCTCCTCACCACATTTTTACACAATCCCAATTAAGAGCAAAGGGGAAGAAAAGGACAGACCCAAAGAGCTGTAAGTTATTAGCAGTCTGTAGCCGAGGGACAGTCACATGACACACGGTGTTGCTGTTATATTTGATAACGTTGTTTGTTTTGTTTTGTACTGTTTCTGTGCTGTAACATCTTTCTTTTGCTGTCATACATTTATTAGCTACAGCGCGTTTCATTTATTAGCTACAGCACGTTTCATTTATTATGTTTATGTATGCTTTATTATGTTTTCTAAGTAATGTTTAGCTTCTCGATGTTTAGAGAGAGACTGATAGAGAGAGACTGAGATATCGTCTTCTTTCAGCTTATTCCCTGTTTCTCAGGGGCTGCAAGAGCGGGTTTGGATAGTTTCCATCGGTACCCTGTGAGGGCACAGCACTAATGGCGGCCATTGTCAACCCGGGCCTTGACAAATCCGGTATGGTCATGTCAATCTGCCTACTGATTTGGCAAAATTGTATGTCGTATGCCCTTCCTGACACAACCACTAACCCTATGGACGGGGGTGGGGGGGCACAGGTGAAGCACTGGATGCCGTCCCAGTATTCATCAATCAATCAATCAATTAATCAATCAATCAAATTTTATTTGTTTAGCACTTTTCATACAAACAAATGTAACACAAAGTGCTTCACACAATAAAACAATGAAATCAATAAAATCTCCCCCCCCCTCACAAAAAATAAATAAATAAAAGTACAGGCAAATTTTAGAAAAGCACAAACAAGTTTAAAACACACACACACACACACACACACACACACACACACAACAACAACCAGCAGGTCAGGTGGACTGTACTGTTGCACATTACCGTGGTTTGTTTTTCTTGCGATGAAGTTGTCGATCTTCGCGTTTGCGGTTAGTGGCTTTCTCTCTGAATGAGGCATTAAACAGTCGGAGACCTTTAACTGTGTTTGATATTCTGTCATGATTATGATAATGCCACCTGGAGGCCCTGCGCCACCGCTCATCCCTTCTGCTTCAGCTGAGAAGGTTACAGACTTCTGCGTTTCATCATCATTTGAAATAAACACTCTTCCAAAAACAAAAAAAACGCCAATGAGCAGAATGGCGGCTCTCCCTGTTTCGCAACACAACTTGTGCACTCTGCATAGCGCTAATACAGCTACGTCTGGTGTACTCCTTCATCCCTGTATTCATTTTCTTCTCTTTTGTTCCCTCTTTTCTTTTATGTCGCTTCCCGCTTTAGTGCTGGGTTGACGTAACGTCTTAAATCAGGTGTGGGCCTGGATGTAGGTACACGGTGGTGTCAGTCGCCACTAGATGATAAACTGGTTTTAAAAAAGCCGCCGAGAGGCTGAAGTGTCTCGCTGTTAGCTAAACCCTGCAGCTCAGTCAGAGATGTAACGTCCTTCTCCCGTGGGCGTTCAGTGGCGTTTTCTGTTCCCGCACAATGAAGCGCGCGGCCACGCCCAGCAGACTGACGAGGTTGAAAACTGGCTCGTGGTCATTATGACATCAGAAAGCCATAGAAACATCTGGTTGAAGAGCTCATAAGCTATATAAGTTATGCGTTTTTTAATGTGAGTGCCACGTCATAGCCGAGAAATCTTGACCATTGTCTACATCCGTAAGTTTCATTGCAAAGCTGTAAATGCAAAACAGCTTCAGTTCCCTTCTTTCTTTTGTACGTCTTGTAAATGGGGTACAAAGAGGTAAATTGCTTCACTTTTATCTAAAATAGCACATATTTGGATGTGCAATCTCATCTCATCATCAGCCGCTTCTCCGGGGCCGGGTCGTGGTGGCAGCAAGCTAAGTAGGGCACTCCAGATGCCCCTCTCCCCAGCAACGCCCTCCAGCTCCTCCTGGCGGATCCCGAGGCGTTCCCAGGCCAGATTGGACATGTAGTCCCTCCAGTGAGTTCTGGGTCTACCCCGGGGTCTCCTCCCAGTTGGAAGTGCCCGGAAAACCTCCAAAGGAGGGCGCCCAGGAGGCATCCTAATTAGATGCCCAAACCATCTCAACTGGCTCCTTTCGACGTTAAGGAGCAGCGGCTGTACTCCGAGTTCCCTTCGGATGTCCGAGCTCTTCACCTTATCTCTAAGGCTGAGTCCAGACACCCTACGGAGGAAACTCATTTCAGCCGCTTGTATCCGCAATCTCACCCTTTCGGTCGCTACCCAAAGCTCATGACCATAGGTGAGGGTTGGAACGAAGATTGACTGGGAAATTGAGAGCTTTGTCTCCGGGCTCAGCTCCCTCTTCACCACAATGGTGCGGTACAGCGTCCACATTACTGCTGATGCTGCACCAATCCGCCCTGTCCATCTCCCGCTCCATCCTACCCTCACTCGTGAACAAGACCCCGAGATATTTGAACTCCTTCACCTGAGGCAACAACTGACCCCCAACCCGGAGGGAGCAATCCAACATTTTCCAGCAGAGAACCATTGGAAGTACAGTAAGTATGATAATGTTGACTGGCAATCATTTGTTAATACTGATATTCTTTTTCTGAAGCCACCTTCTCAAATAGTGTGTAATCATAATCTAGACATTAGTATTTTAACTTATTGCCTAGTATCAGGCCTGCCCACGGAGCTGGCAGGGCCCCTGAAAAGGTCTGCTTTACTCATATCAACTTATGCAGTGCTCTCTCGCCTACATATAAACTGAGGGAGACTTACTCAGACATGAGGTACACACATACCGTAAAAGAACTCTTCTTTTTCTTTCCCCTCTCTTTTTCTCCCTAATTGTGTCCGGGCAATTACCCGACTCTTCTGAGCCGTCCTGGTCACTGCTCCACCCGCTCTGCCGATCTGGGGAGGGCTTCAGACTACCAGACCTACCACATGCCTCCTCCAATACATGCGGAGTCACCAGCCGCTTCTTTTCACCTGACAGTGAGGAGTTTCACCAGGGGGGCGAAGCACGTGGGAGGATCACACGACTCCCCCCCCCCTTTCCCACCCCCCACCCCCCCAAACAGGTGCCCCAACTTACCAGAGGAGGCGCTAGTGCAGCGAACAGGACACATACCCACATCCAACTTCCCACCCGCAGACACAGCCAATTGTGTTAGTAGGGACGCCCGACCAAGCCGGAGGTAACATGGGGATTTGAACCGGCAATCCCCATGTTGGTAGGCAACGGAATAGACCGCTACGCTACCTGGGCGCCCTTACATTTGAATACTTGCTGGGAATGGTGTACCCCACCGGCACCAGTGAAAAATACCCTGTAGAGAACAATTTACAGAATGCTATTACATTGACTGGATGTTAGTATTAAAATGCCAGTGGGAAAATGTATCAACTCTGGACTTGCTTAAGATAAAACAAATTACAGATTACTTCTTTACCCAGTGCGATGCAGAAAGTAACAGATAAGAGATTATACACAATCTGCACCGTTCAGTAAACAATATATTCAATCGATGAAGACAATAATTATAGAGGACTTGAGGTGGACGGAGGAGTTGGAAGTTTCTATGAAAGTGTGTCTGTTCCAGGGACTTCGCGGCACTTCATCGCTGTGGTCTCTGGAAATGAGAGCTCTCGGTGGACGTGAACAATTCAGATAAAGCAACCCCTGTCATTTTTCTCACTTCACACATAAGGTTATGGAAAAGGCCAAAGCCATCTGCCTTTTCTTATATTGAGATGAAACCACAAGCCGGCTGCTCAGTTCTCTTTGGGAATCGTAAATGTGGAGGTGGTTTCAAACAAACAACTTCCCTTTCAAATACAGCATGTCCATTCAGATTTAAAATGTGAGAAAGGTAGTTCAAAATTCTGTAAATTTTATACTTTTTCCAGGCTTTTAGTCCTTAACAGCATATGCTTGCAATTAAAATTGATTGATGATTGACAGCATATATATTGTAATGTCCATCCTTCACAATTACAACATGACATTAAGAAATAGCATTAAGTGTACAACGCTATAAAACTCATGTGTATTAATACTCACCAACCACATTTTTTACAGTTTTTCAGATTTTTCCCAAATATTTACTTTTTCAATTCCCTGTGCACATCTATTCCCAGATGATGCGGCACTGATGGCCTTCTTCTGGCCCTGACAAAATGGATGTGAGGCTGAAGTGGCCCACATGTATAATAGCAAATATGGCCCAAATATGCCAAATCAAATGTGGGTCTTTTCTGACAAAGAAGCGGTGCTCTCGGCAACATGTGATCTGGATGTGACCTTGAAGTGGCCCGTGTGGTAAATGGTGAATATGGCCCAGATATCACAAAACAAATATGGGCCGCCTTTGACAAATATGTGGCGCATGCGGTATTGCTATGGCTTGGTTCTGGCCCAGGTCTGACAAACAGGAGCGGACCGCCCAAGTGCCATCATTCCATGGGGTATGTGGGCCGGATGAAAGTGTCGGTATGGGACGGGTCCGGGCCACAGCAGTTTTGCTATCTGGGTTAAATGTGTTTTAGCGAATCGGCAGCACATCCTGTTGCATATGTATATGCTTAGCTAACGTAGCTTAGCGTCTAGTTCAGAATCAGAAACACTTTATTTGTCATTTCATTTCATGCACTCGCACACATGAAATGAAACATCATTTCCCCAAGCCCACAGCAGGGCAACACAAAGACAAAAACACCTATCCAAAAACTACAAGAAATACAAGAACACATATATCCAAACTAACACATATATCCAAACTAAAAAAAAAAAAAAAAAAACTGTCCAAGGGAACACCAGCAAGGACGACTGTCAGAACTGCTGGTCTGCATGAGCTAGCGGTTAGTTTAGCCTGCCTCACTTCCGCGTCCTGTCAGACTGTCAGTCCGGTCAGGGCCGTGGTCCTTGGGCCCACAGGACGCAGCAGACCAAGCTCCCTCGGCCGATTCAAAACTAACTCTCCAAGCCAGAGACCTTCACTTCACACAACGACACACTAAAAACACAGTCAAGGCTAAGCAAGGCCGCCGCCAGACCACCCTCGGTGTTATCGGAACTGCTGATCCGCATGAGCTAGCAGTTAGCTTAGCCTGCCCTGCTTCTGCATCCTGTCAGACTGCCCTCGGTTTTACCTCGTCACGCACAGCTCTAGGCAGGGCCGTGGTCCCTGGGCCCACAGGACGCAGCAGACCAAGCTCCCTCGGCCGATTCAAAACTAACTCTCCAAGCCAGAGACCTTCGACACCCCCCCCCCCGCGCTTCACACAGCGACACACTAAAAACACAGTCAAGGCTAGGCAAGGCCGCCGCCAGACCACCCTCGGTGTTATCGGAACTGCTGAACCGCATGAGCTAGCAGTTAGCTTAGCCTGCCCCGCTTCTGCATCCTGTCAGACTGCCCTCGGTTTTACCTCGTCACGCACAGCTCTAGGCAGGGCCGTGGTCCCTGGGCCCACAGGATGCAGCAGACCAAGCTCCCTCGGCCGATTCAAAACTAACTCTCCAAGCCAGAGACCTTCGACACCCCCCCCCCCGCGCTTCACACAGCGACACACTAAAAACACAGTCAAGGCTAGGCAAGGCCGCCGCCAGACCACCCTCGGTGTTATCGGAACTGCTGAACCGCATGAGCTAGCAGTTAGCTTAGCCTGCCCCGCTTCTGCATCCTGTCAGACTGCCCTTGGTTTTACCTGGTCACGCACAGCTCTAGGCAGGGCCGTGGTCCCTGGGCCCACAGGACTCAGACCAAGCTCTCCCAGCCGGTCCAGTGCCTGCTCTCCCAACCACCAGACAAAGACAAATGTAGACTCAGACGTGGACAAGCACATTGCGGAGCAGCACTGTAAAGAGTTATTTACTGGTTCCAGGGGCGGGCAATCTTATCCAGAAAGGGCCGGTGTGGGTGAAGGTTTTTGTTCCAACCAAGCAGTTACATACCTGATCCAACTAATCAACCAGTAGAGTCTTTACTGGGGAACGTGATTAGGAGACAGGTGTGTATCTGCTTGGTTGGCACAAAGCGCCCTGCCCCCACACCCTTTCTGGATAAGATTGCCCACCCCTTTCACAGTTAACGTGTGTATTTACTTTCACATGTACAGGCTTGTAAAGCTTAAAAAGTCACGTAGGAAGAGACTTTATTGCATTAATTAAATATTATATTTGTCTTTATTACCTGTGAATCAACCGTTCCAACGCTGGGGTATAAATGACAGCACAGATGTGCTAGGGGACATATATCTGTCTCCAATAGAGGAACACAACAGATATGTGGCAGAGACATTCGGAGAAATTAAAATAAGCCGAGCAAGAGTTTGCCTTTTTGCTCTTGAGGTTTTCAAAGTGTTCATAGTATTTTGGAAAACAACTTCTTCATCCTGTATATTTTCCTCCAGTGGCAATGGTTTACTGTGCTGTTGAGAATGAGTCTAATCTCCGGATCCACTGCGTCGGGATCAGACTAATCTCTGGCCTGCTGCTTTATCTGCTTAGTTAGTTAACTCTGTCAGCAAGGGTGCCTTTGCACAGGGATGAATTAAAAATGGCCATAAGTAACTTTTACGACTCTGGCTCCCAGGCATGGAGAGGTATTGCAGCGAGCGTGAGCTCGAGAGAGGGAGAGTGTGTGTGTGTGTGTGTGGCCTATAATTTTGTGTATTTATCAAATGGCAGACTCTTGGAACCCGAGCATTTGTCTCTCTCTTTTCTCATCCCTCTCTCCACCCCCCCACCCCCCACCATATATCTTCCTTCCTCCACTCTATTTCCTGCTGTCGGTTTATCCTAGCAGTGAGTTGCAGAGGGCTGTGGCCCCTTTCCATCAACCCTTTCATCGTTTTTGGTGTGTTTTATAAGTCAGATAGCATAGAACACACACACACACACACACACACATTTCATTATCAGCGATGTATCAGATTCCCTGTTTAGTGAATTTTTACCATCATGCCGATGGTGTACGATGCCATCCGACCGGACCAGCTGGGCTAGCAGATCATGTGTACCTACTAGAACTGTAAAATGTAAAATAAAATATACAAGACTAATCCTCTATATGTAAGGAAGCGGCACCTTATGATGATGTGCAGGGCCCTTTCATATTTAGTGTTATATGGAGGTCTGGTTGTGGTGTGTGCACTGTTGTAGCTGTCGATTGTTGGAGTTGGTGTGGTCGTTGTTGGTATCATTGTGGTGTATTTATTTATTTATGTTTCTTTATTTGATTGATTGATTGATTGATTGATTGATTTCCCCCCCTTTTCTCCCCAGTTGTATCCGGGTAATTACCCCACTCTTCCGAGCCGTCCCGAGTTTCACCAGGAGGACGTAGTGCGTGGGAGGATCATGCTATCCCCCCCAGTTCCCCCTCCCCCCCGAACAGGCGTCTCGACCAACCAGAGGGGGCGCTAGTGCAGCGACCAGGGCACATACCCACATCCGGCTTCCCACCCGCAGACATGGCCGGTTGTTTCTGTAGGGACGCCCGACCAAGCCGGAGGTAAGACGAGGATTCGAACCGGCGATCCCCGCGTTGGTAGGCAACAATAAAACACCACGCTGCCCGGATGCCTGTGGTATATTTATTTATGTGACATTTGCTCTATGGCACAAGATGAACGTCCGAAATGAACCAATAAATACATCAATCGCACACAACTGGACTCAGAACACATGCAGACCCCCAACACACACACACACACACACACACACATACAGTCACACTACATCAATACTATCCTGCGCTTAGCAACTGTAGTAGATGCCACGAGTAACAAATCACCCTAATAACTTTGTGTAGCAACACATCTGGAAGCTGACAGTTATAGTACTGAATATCACGTTGATTCAGAACGAGCCTCAGAGTAGAGCTTTTCAAATATTTCACAATCTAGCCGACATTTTAAGTATGTTTTAAATTCACGTTTGTGGGGTTTTTTTTGTAAACGTGGTGGGTTGGAGCTACTGCTCCGGTAGTGAGACGTGAGGTTTAATTATCCATCATTATGCGTCCGGGTAGTGTGGCGGTCTCTTCCGTTGCCTAGGCAACACTGGGATCGCCGGTTCGAATCCCCGTGTTGCCTCCGGCTTGGTCAGGGTATGTGTCCTTGCCGGATGTGGGTATGTGTCCTGGTCGCTGCACTAGCGCCTCCTCTGGTCGGTCGGGGCGCCTGTTCAGCGGGGGAGGGGGGGAACTGGGGGGAATAGCGTGATCCTCCCATGAGCTACGTTCCCCCTGGTGAAACTCCTCACTGTCAGGGGAAAAGAAGCAGCTGGCGACTCCACATGTATCGGAGGAGACGTGGTAGCCCGCAGCTCTCCGGTTCCACCGGGACGGCTCAGAAGAGTGGGGTAATTGGGCAAGTGAGGAGAAAAAAAACCAAATCTGTCATTATCGTTTTTTTTCTCTGGCGGTTCGGCCATGCGAAACCATCCATCTCCCGACTGAGGCTAGCTGACATACTTAACGTGAAGCAATGTGGTCCTCAGCCTACACGGTAGCAAATTCAGGGGCAGCCGGAAGTGAACCGCAGAACGGGCAGCTGCGCTAACCGGTCGACTAAAGGGTCCGACCCGTTAGCCAAGGGCTAGCAAGTCTAGTCATCCGTGGTCGTTACAGTGCCCCCCCCCTCCTTCGGGAAGCGCGTCCCCTGGGCGCACGCGCTTCCGACGGCCTCACGGCCTCACCGTCCCACTTCTGACACCGGTGTAGCGGGTTCGACTAAAGGGTCCGACCCCTTAGCCAAAGGCTAGCGAGTCTAGTCAATACAATATTATCAACAGAGTTTATCTGTTGTCAGCTCCGTTTGCGTCCTCCATTGTGATTCACAATGACAATTTCCACACTGGTCTTTCTAGCCGTCAATTTTTCCCCCAATCTGATACTTTTATATTTTTACCTGAGGTAGGTGAGATTAGACGTTGACAGTGCTCTGACGCCATGATCTCCACCCCCCCCCCACACACACACACACAAACACACTTATAATTAGGCAGATATATTATTTGGGTAACTAAAACCACCCACAGCATGCCGGGGTAGGCTCCCGCCTCCCATAGCCTGAAGAGATAGATAGAGGAAATGGATGGATGAGGTATGTCTTTTCCGCATCTAGGTCATGTCACCTAGGAAGCCGAAATAACACACTTAGGACAAGGTTAGCCGAGAAGTTTTCACCAAAGTTTCTTTCTTTCCGTCCCTCCTTTCCTGTTTCTTCTTCTGGCCTGTTTTAAAACGCATTGCCGTGTTCACAGAGTCCATATCTTCAGCCCCGGCGGACAAGTTATAAATGTAGGCATCGGTACAAGCAAAACTCATTCATCCCACAGCGGTATACCAAAGTGATTCTTGATTTAACCTCCTCAAATAGATTGCTCATTTTTTGATAGATTTCCCATGCAGCGTGCTATTTGCATACTTCTAAAAAACCCTTTTCTAGTTTTCCACCTCTCCAGGGCTCGGCGGAAAAAGTGCCTTCATTTGAATGGTAACTGGAATTGTCTCGCTAGCTTGCTAGCCACGCTGGCTGCACTCGAGATGCAAATGCGTGTGTGTGTGTGTGTGTGTGTGTGTGTGTGTGTGTGTGTGTGTGTGTGTGTGTGTGTGTGTGAGTGAGTGAAATGTATTTTGGTGAGCGGCAGATTGGTAGGTATGTCTCAACAGAGGCTCCATTACCTGACCCTGGCTTTCATCTACTCAACAAGCAACAAGCCCTCGCCATCTAAGGATGAATGAGATCCAATGCAACACACAAACACACACATCAAACACACACATACGCACACCGATACATGCACACACTCGTAGATATACGAGGAGCATGAGAGGTGAAATATGAGAAGGGCTGAAACCCAAATAGATTTTAGGAACCGCTGCAATGCAGCTGAGCAGTGAATGATGCACACTTTGTGTTGGTGAATACAGCCTTGCAGAAGTGGTTTCCTCTAGGGATTTTCTCCGTAGATGAAATGTTGACTATCCTCGTCCATTGTTGTCCAAAGGTACAACATTGCTAGCATTAAGCTGAATTTTGAGAGTACGGCAAGATGTTTTTTTGTCTTTCTTTCTTTCAATGACACGCAGTCTTGGTAAATAGTATACGTAGTAGTGTATGTGAATGAAAATCAACACCGGAAAAAATGTATGTGAAATTCATTCGTTCATTCATCATTCAATTCTCCGAGGTCGGGTCGCGGTGGCAGCAAGCTAAGTAGGGCACTCCAGGCGTCCCTCTCCCCAGCAACGCCCTCCAGCTCCTCCAGAGGGATCCCAAGGCGTTCCCAGGCCAGATTGGACATGTCGTCCCTCCAGCAAGGGGTCTCCGTCCAGTTGGAGGTGCCTGGAAAAAGCTCCAAAGGAAGGCGCCCAGGAAGCATCCTAATCAGATGCCCGATCCATCTCAACTGGCTCCTTTCGACGCGAAGGAGCAGCGGCTCTACTCCGAGCTCCCTCCGGATGTCCGAGCTCCTCACCCTATCTCTAAGGCGGAGCCCAGACACCCTACGGAGGAAACTCATTCCAGCCGCTTGTACTGTATCTGCGATCTCACCCTTTCAGTCACTACCCAAAGCTCATGGCCATAGGTGAGGGTTGGAACAAAGATTGATTGGAAAATTGAGAGATTTGCCTTCTGGCAAAAGAGCTTTGCCTTCCGAGGGAGGGCTCAGCTCCCTCTTCCCTACAACGGTCTGGCATGATGTCCGCATTACTGATGATGCTGCACCAGTCCGCCTGTCCATTTCCCACTCCATCCCACCCTCACTCGTGAACAAGACCCCAAGATACTTGAACTCCTTCGCTCGAGACAACAACTCATCCCCGATCCGGAGGGAGCAATCCACCGTTTTCCGGTAGAGGACCACGGCCTCAGACTTGGAGGTGCTGACTCTCATCCCGGCCACTTCACACTCAGCTGTAAACCGCCCCAGTGTGCATGCCGGAGGTCACGTTCGGACGAAGCCAACAAAACCACATCATCTGCGAAGAGCTGAGATGCAATTCTGAGGTTCCCAAAACGGACACATGGTAGGGAGGATAGGCGGTTCCTACCCTCCCTAGCCTGACCACACGTCGTTGGATGCAAGTCACCCTTTTTTTTTCAGGTAGATTTTTCCCTTAAAAAGTCATGTAGCAAAAAAAACGTTGAGCATTCAGCTGAGATGTTATAATACAAAGTAGAATCCTTTTCCCCAAGGCAGTGAGTATTTCTTGTATCAACTGAGGCAATGTGTGTGTGTGTGTGTGTGTGTGTGTGTCTCAGACAGATGATGTGTACCAGAGAAACAGATGCAGAATGTCACAAACAGGAAACTTGCACCCAGAAAAGGACTGATTGGGGTTACTTTTGATTCACACACGCACACACACACACACACACACACACACACACACACACACACCCACGCATGCATGCATGGAAAAGGAAGTGCGTGGGGGATATTTGAGGAGAGGACCATCTGTAGATTTCTTATTTGTACTGTTAGTTCCTGACTACCATGTGCTCTTCAGTCTAAGAGCTCCCTGCATGTGTGTGTGTGTGTGTGTGTGTGTGTGTGTGTGTGTGTGTGTGTGTGTGTGTGTGTGTGTGTGTGTGTTTGTGTGTGAACATGTGTCTTTATCAGTCAGGAGGACATTGTGGCACACGGTATTCTTTCTCATCTGTACCATTTTCGTCCACCAGAACGCGTCGTGTCGGTGTAGCGGTCACGTGACCAACCCCCCTCTGATGCTCAGGGCAAACAGAAGGTTTTTTTTAAAGTTGAGGCGTTTTTTGCAGAAATCACGAAGAGCAAAATAAGTGAACTTGATAAAGAAGAGACGGGGGAAGCAGTCGGAGAATAAAGGAGGCGAGAGAGAAATGAACGTTCGTCCATTTCCAAACAAAGTTTTCTCCTGTTTAGTTTGCAGACAAAAGGGACTTGACTCGGTGATGGCCATGCAAAAATAAATACTCGACAAACGCGATACAGCCTTATGGATGAAGGAAGACTACTGCCACGGTAGACGTTTTATGCATTTCTGCAGCACATAATGGGCACCAAATTTAATTCAGTACGCCTACAAATGGGACTGGATTATCAGGCATTGCTCTAATATAGTTTTGATAGAAAGAAAAAAAACCCCAAACAAACGGGGGGGGGGGTTACTTTACGGTAAGAGGGTAAAAAGAAATGAAATTAGACATCCGGGTGGTGTGGTGGTCTATCCCGTTGCCTACCACCACAGGGATCGGCGGTTCGAATCCCTGTATTACCTCTGGCTTGATCGGGCCTCCCTACAGACACAATTGGCCGTGTCTGCGGGTGGGAAGCCGGATGTGGGTATGTGTCCTGGTCGCTGCACTAGCGCCTCCTCTGGTCGGCCGGGGCGCCTCTTCGGGGGGGGGGTTGGGGGGAATAGTGTGATCCTCCCACACGCTATGTACCCCGGGCGAAACCACTGTCAGGTGAAAGGAAGCGGCTGGCGACTCCACATGTATCAAAGGAGGCACGTGGTAGTCTGCAGCCCTCCCCGGATTGTCAGAGGGGGTGGAGCAGCGACCCCCTGCAGAAAAAGGGGTAAAAAGAAAGGATGAAGATTTAGTAAAAAAAAAAAAATAAGAGGAGAACTCCGCAGAAATCTGCCCGGTCGTTCCGATAACGAGGGATTTCTGAAAATGTCTTAACTTTAAACCAAGTGAAAGAAGAAAACGAGCCATAAAGCAAAAAGGGAAAGCCGGGATGGCAGGTAAAGACCCATCTGAATTGGATAACAGAATTTAAATGGCAAAGGAAAATTAATTACACTCGCGCTATTGCTGATAAGTTGGCGAGAATCAAAAGTTGGAGAGAGAGTTAGAGAGTCTGTGTGTGTGTGTTTGTAGAACAGGAGTGATGGAGGAGGAAATAGAGTGACTAAGGAGAGGACGATGGAAAGCCCTAATGAACCCCCTGTCCATTCTGGAGTGGGGGTTTGCCGTCGGGTGGCCTTGGTCGGGTGCATTCGGCTAAATGGGTGTATGCTCGGTGCGTCCTGTCGAATGGGAAATCTAGCTGGCCGCGATGCGGCGAGCCTCACCCCTATGTGGGCGTGGATGGGCATGGGAGCCTGTCCCCGCCTGCCCACTGGGTGGGGGGTCCCAGTGATGTGTCGGTTTGTCGGTTGCGGGGCCTGGCTCTGGGCCGTCGGTCTGTGCTTCCCGTCTACGGCTCCGGTCCTACGCCCGCTGGTGTGCCTTCTGTCTGTGCCTGGGAGTTGGTGGCGGGGGAGCACCTTGGGAGTGCGGGGCCATCTTGTGCCTTTGGGGTCTGGTTTGTGCTCCTGTGGGATGTGTAGGGCTGTTGCTCTGTGGGCTCCTGGCCCCCTTGTTGGCTCAGTTTTCCTTTGGGGTTGTGGTGCTTTAGGCTCCGGCTGTTCTCTTGGTTTTGGGGTGTCGGCACAACTGCAGGGCCCATGAATGACCGACGACGGATGCCGTTAGTGGCGCCGCAGGAGCAGGGGGGGCCAGTGCAAGCCCGGTCAGGATTGTGGTCCAGAGTAGAATCAGGAGACAGGAAACAGGAACATTTGTTTGTCATTTCATTCCATGCACCTGCGCACATGAAATGAAACGAAATAGCGTTTCCCCCAGCCCACAATAGTGCAACAAAAAACCAAAACACTTATCCAAACTACAAGGACACGTCAAAACTACAAAAAACTAAAAAGCACATGTATCCAACATATTGAAGAGAAAAAAGAAAACACTGTCCAAGAGAGCGAACACCAGGGTGACTGGCGGAACTCCTGGTCTGCATGGGCTAGCAGTTAGCTCAGCCTGCCCCGCTTCCGCGTCCTGTCAGACTGTCGAGGGGTTTACACTGTATGCCGTGCAGTTTCTCGGTGAAAAATGACGCACCACAGGCCGCCGTCATCAATTCATGTGGCTGAACTTAGCTAAACGTTAGCTAAGCACCTAGTGTACAGTTTTAGTATTACCAAACAACTAGCAGCAGCTAGCAAAAATGCTAACATAGTTAATGCTATTACGAAATATGTTACATGCGGAAAGCTCTCGTTTGACTGTTGGTTGAGTAGAAGAAATAAATAGCTTACATGCTGACTCCCGCTCGCTGACTTCAAAACTAATTTCAGCTTTCGGGCAGCGTAGCGGTCTATTCCGTTCCATACCAACTCCGGGATCGCCGGTTCAGATCCCCATGTTACCGCTGGCTTGGTTGAGCGTCCCTACAGACACGATTGGCCGTGTCTTCTGCGGGTGGGAAGCCGGATGTGGATCTGTGTCCTGGTCTCTGCACTAGTGCCTCCTCTGGCTGGTTAGGTTATGGAAACACGCCTCACTGACATGAGCATTGCAGCTACTCAGTCCCTCCAGGTTTGCAGGCGTCTGAGCCTGACGTCTGTAAATCACTTCCAACCATTTCAGCGGTATCGTGGGAATTTTTGGTAGATGGTAGAAGGAAGCTCTAGGGTCCCGGGTTGCATCCACAAACTGCACACAACCATGTTTGCTGTCAAAACTCTCACTATGCTAATGCTAACTAGCTCTCTGTACCTGACAAGTCTGCTCTGCAGAGGAGGAGTCAGGTTTCTTTGCCCGCCCCTCATTTGCATATTAAGCAGCGATTGGCTGTTGGATTTGTGACGTACCAAATCTGTTTTGCCCGGGTGCGTTTGGGTCACACAGCTTTGAGGGGAGGGCACAGACAGCTCCTCCTCCAGTAGAGGAATGTGAAAACACAAACTTCACACAGTATAGTCAAGGTAAGACGTTTTTGGCGACACCAACATAGAAAAACACATTGTGAGTGGAGGGAAATTTTAATGCTGTTTTTGTAATGCTGGGGCCAACTGGCCTTGGACCCAGTTTGAGTTTGGCCCATAATTTGAAAAATTAATGTTACACCTCACAGTCTTCGTGGTTAACTCTTTGTACAACCGGGGTGTTATTTTTGTAGTTTTTGATTATTTTTTTTTCATTGCTATGCATATGCATATGAATTTTAATATCGCTTTACTCACTGGTTCCTTTTTTCTTTTTTTTTAGATTTTGGACCTGGAGTCAGATTTACAACGGTGTATTGGACAACCGAACATGCTTTAGAAAATTGCCGTAAAAATATAACAACGAATTACTGTTTAGAAATAAATATACTATATGTCATAATAATATAACATTTAAGAGATTTGTAGAGACAGTCAAATTTAAATCAGAGACAGAACATATAAAAAGAAAGCTGAGAGGACGTGTCAGGAGGACAGGGGCGTCCTGCCTGTCAGCCCTCATATCCGTCACCCGATTCATCTAATTCACAACAACATTACAGACACGTAAGGCAATCTACCTGACCAAAAGCATTTAATTTGGAAATGGCTGCCCAATGAATCCCCCATTCAGATGAATAGGGACACACACACACACACACACACACAATCCAAAAACACACACTCCATTGTGTGCCCCCCCACACACACACACACACACAGACACACACACCTCAGGGGAAAAGAGGAAATCTCTTCCTGAGGATTGAATACAGTGGGATGAGCGTTGCCATTTTAACCTTACATATGCAAGACCCAGACACACAACACTGCTAGATGACAGTCAAATATGTCGTCTGTCTGCCAACCAGACGCCCGGCTCCCATTTCCTCAGAGCAACATTTCTGCCTGTCCTCCAGTGCACACACAGTTCAGAGTTTTAAACGAGAAATACAAATATGAAACACACATTTGTTTGACTGAATGAGTAATTTGTCTTTCCATTTTGATTTTGTGGAGAATTCCACATAAACGCTGTGCTAAACCAGTCGTCGGCCTCCACAACTGACGACACAAATGTTTATGTAGTCCGTCATTAATCCAGAGGTAAAGCTGACATGACGAGTTTTTCACCCTTTATTTATCGGTGTCAGTTTAATTTCCATGCCTCTATATGACCTACCTACTTCTACTACTACTACTTTCGGCTGCTCCCATTAGGGGTCGCCACAGCGGATCATCCGTTTCCATTTCTTATGCCTCTATATGACCGACCTAAACGAATGAGACCATCAGCGACAAGATTATATACTGGTCAAGAAATGCTGGTATCCGGGCGTCTGGGTAGCATATTTGTCTATTCCGTTTACTACCAACACAGCGATCACCCGGTCGAATCCCAGTGTTACCTCCGGCTTGGTCGGGCGTCCCTACAGACACACTTGGCTGTGTCTGCGGGTGGGAAGCCGGTGTCAGTACTTGATCTACTCGCCCTGCTCGGGGTCCTGCGACTACAGATGACATCACTACTTCATGCATTATGGTTGGGTAGGGGGTTGGGTAGGGGCTAGTTTAGTTTAGGAACGGTGGGAAACAGTAGACTGACGTTAGACGCAGCTCGGGCCTTCAGCGCTCACGCTTGTTCGCTCGTCCAGGACCCCCCCCCCCCCCCAAGCCTGCGGCCTCACTCCTTAGACGCAGCTCAGGCCTTCGGCCCTCGCACCTTGACTAACCAACTCTATGTCAACATGGATTGTAAAAAACACACAGCTAAATAACTATAAAGCTAGCATTAAACAACGCTAGCTAGCAACATAATCCGTGACGTCATATGTGGTCAAAGGACCCCGAGTCGATATTGTACCCGAGCAAAAATGGAACCCACACCGGATGTGGGTATGTGACCTGGTCGCTGCAGTAGCGCCTCCTCTGGTTGGTCGAGGCACCTGGGGGAATGGCATGATCCTCCCACGCGCTACGTTCCCCTGGCGAAACTCCTCACTGTCAGGTGAAAAGAAGCGGCTGGCGACTCCACGTGTATCGGGGGAGGCACGATTCCTTCCAAGAACTTTATAATCAGCGGCAAATTAACTGATTGGACAGTGACCTAAAGCCCAGTATGATGGGTCCACGCAGTCCAAGGAGATGAAAAATCCCCATGTTGACATGCATGAAAACATTGGCTGGTAGGACCAGCTATGTTTTTACGGCGAAGAAGCTAAGCAACATCAGAAAATAGCTGCCCAGTCTGAGATGTCTGTGTAAATTTGGATTCAAGCGCAGAAGTGCCGACAAGCGGCCGAATCTGGGAGACGAAATCGACACTTGTCGTCTTCGTAGTGATAGATGTGAACGCGGGGTAAGCCGGCATGCTCGACCACCAAAAACATAGCTTTTCGAAAACGCTGTTCAAAGTGGGCAAATATGAAAACGTGCCTGGCGTTGTAGCGTGGACGAGGAAAACAGAGCGTTGCGCGAAAATGTGGACGTATGATTGTCAACATGAAGTGGACGGCTCAAGTTGCGTGTGCATGCCCAACGGAAGAGACCTCATTGTTTTTCGGTTGTTTTGTTTATTTATTTATTTATTTAGAGATACTTTATTGATCCCTGTGGGGAAATTGTGCTCTGTATTTAACCCATCCTAGCTGTGTAGCTAGGAGCAGTGGGCAGCCGCCGTGCAACTCCAGCTCGTCTTGCCATGCCTTGCTCAGGGGCACAGACAGAAGTACTAACCCTAACATGCATGTCTTTTTGATGGTGGGGGATACAGGAGCACCTGGAGAAAACCCACCGCAGACACGGGGAGAACATGCAAACTCCACACACGAGGACAACCTGGGATGACCCGCAAGGTTGGACAACCCCAGGGGTTCGAATGCAGGACCTTCTTGCTGTGAGGCGACAGCGCTAAACACTGTGCCACCAAAAACAAAACTTTTCGCTCCGCTGTGATCCGGCCTTGGCCTCAGTGCGTGCAGGTATTAAGGCCTAAGGCCCCCCCCCCCCCCGTCTCATTTCTGATAGACTTCCCACAAGGCAGCAGAGC
This sequence comes from Lampris incognitus, assembly GCF_029633865.1. Taxonomy (NCBI): domain Eukaryota; kingdom Metazoa; phylum Chordata; class Actinopteri; order Lampriformes; family Lampridae; genus Lampris; species Lampris incognitus. Next base: position 6,148,189 of record NC_079222.1, read on the forward strand.
AGCGGATGGCCATGAAGAGCCTCTGGGGACCACTGCAGCTCCGAGATCCTCTACCAAGTTAAGACTACCACACACACACACAGACACACACACACACTTTCTGTCTCTCTTACTTGTCTAAAACTACATAAAAGTAGGCTGAAACTACAACGAATTTCGAAGTTTGATAACGTTGTGAGAAAAAAAAATACAGACCTGCCGCTCCCTGAGTGCTCCTAAAATTGCATATATGTGCATTGAAATTAGTTTTAGATCAATTGCTCAGAAAAAGTTATACGATCTACCTAAAACGACCATGAGTGCGCATCACGTCACTGTTGGTGGCGTCATTTCCTTCATGAAGTTCGTCGCTCTGTGCTAGAAACACACCAGCGTCCTCCAGTGCAGAGAAATAGTCTAAACTTGATTTTTGATTATGTCCAACATGTCTGGTTACAGACGCCGTTACAGACACACCATGACTACCACCGAGGCATTGCAGTATTTACAGGCGTTGGACAGCGGCCATTTTACATTGTTTGAAAAATATTGTTAACGATGTAAAATGTTAATTTTGGTGTCAGTCATTTCTTAACAGACATACTAACATATGCACTGCATTAATATCTCAGTTGGGTATTTATCTTGACAGAATATAGAGTCGTTTATGGTCGTTTTAGGTAGGCGTGACATCCCGGTCGTTCGATTACAGAAGGATATTATAGTTATTGCACACACACACACGCACACACTCTCTTTCTGTCTCTTCTGAAATCTTCTGAAAGAGACGTGCATCACCCACCAAGTTACAAAAATCCTTAGATGCCCTTCCTGTCCTCCTGTCTGCCACCTCTATATGCTCCCGTCACATTTAAATATCATTTCATCTGCTCTCCTCATCTCCTCAAGAGTAGGAGAGAGACACCGAAAAACTTTGTATGTCATTCTGCACTGCTATTATGTGAGCCGCAGGAAGAGTGGGTAGAGAGAGACAGGAAAGAAATAGAGATAAATTTTTTAAAAATTAAGATAGTCAAGTCAATTTTATTTGTATAGCTCAATATCCCTCATTTCATTTTTAACATGTGCCTGCACATTGTTTTTAATGACAATAAACTGAATTGAATTGAATATCACAAATTTGCCTCAAGGGGCTTTACAGCAACACAACATCCTGTCATTAGTATAGACCCTCGCATCAGATAAGGAACAAGTCCCTAAAAAACCCTTTAACAGGGAGAAAAAAATATGTAGAAACCTCAGGGAGAGCAGGATAAGCAAGAAAGAGGAACTTGAATTGAGAAGCTGGCAGGAAAGAAAGATGAGAAGGTTAATGCCTTTTTAAGATTCTTAAGAGAATTCTTAACATTCTCAAGATATTAAAATTAAATTGAAAATAGATTCAATAAAATTATTAAAGCAAATTAAATACGGTCATTAAAAATTAAATAAAAAATAAATTGAAATTCTCAGGAATAGAGAGATTAAAAAAACAAAAAGCAAAAAATTAAGATAGGCAAGAAAGAGGAAGTTGAAATGAGAAACTGGAAAGAAAGAGAAAGAAAGATGGGAAGGTTCATGCCTATTTTAAGATTCTTAAGAAGTACAAAGAATAAGACAGTCAGTGAAAGAAGAGAGACAGAAGTGCTCAGGAACTAGATGGTGAGTCTTCTTGTGAACCTTTAGATCTAGGGAGGTGCACATGGCTCTTTTCAAATGGGCCTGACCTTCACACACAAGGAGGTCCTGCTTGCAAAAACATGCAAACACACAATGTGCACTCAAAACAGTCATGGGATGCATGGATCAAGTACACACACACATACACATACACACACACACACGTACACATATTTCTTTCATGTTATAAGATTAAGGAGATTGCTGCAGGATGAGTGTTCCTCTTCAGTTGTACTTTGGCGTTTTCAATTTATTGCACAGTTGCGGTCTTTACCGCTAGCCAGATGATGTTTGCTTTTAGCGGTATTGTGCTCGCAGACAATGGGGCCACTAGTGCAGCTTGTATCAGGTGTGTATGCCTGATAGCCAATACTGACATCAAAAGAACCATCTCGGTGTGTGTTAATTGAATTGAGCCACATGAGAGGCCTTTTGATTACAACCTCTGCATGTTGTGTTCACGTACACACACATGTCATGTCAGAGGACAGAAGGACGAGCTCCTGCATTTGTGTGGCGTGCATATCGTACGTACGTATTAGTGTGTGTCTGTGTGTGTGTGTGTGTATGTTAATTGAACTGGGTGTTCTTAGAGTTCCAAGAGGTGTGTACTGCCGAGCCGGATCTGATGATACACCTGTGGCAGAGAGGGAGTGTGTGATTCTATGTTACAGTGTTAAAATTTCATTTAGCAGATGCTTTTATCCAAAGTGACGTACATCTGAGAGTTAATACAACACAGCCAGGGATCTAGTCAGGAGACAACAATGCAAGTAAGTGCCAAAAAACTAGGTTCAAGTCCGATAGGACATAGATGTCAACAGGCAGTGCACAAAGGTGATGCATAGAAGCAATTTTTTGTAGTTGTTTGTTTTGTAGTTTTATTAATGCTGTGGCGAATTCAGGGGGCAGCTGGGAATCAGCCGCAGGCGGCACGTGGACCCGGCTTCCCGGCTGCCCCCTGAATTCGCTACATCGGTGTCAGAAGTGGGATGCTGGGATCGTGCGGCCACGAGGCCATCGGAAGCGCGTGCGCCCAGAGGCGTGAGGGAGCCGGTATGCTGAAGCGTGGGGACGCGCTTCCCGAGGGAGCAGACCGGTCGCCTCCTCTTTACGTGTCTATGGACACGCTTCTGCAAGTCACTTATACGTGTTCATTGACACGTATGTCACAGATGCCGCTAGGGGCGCCCTGTAGCCTACTAGGTCTGTCATGACCATGGTCATGACGCAGTAGAATGTCAAAAATATTGAACAAAGATGGCGGAGCGATGCGAAGCGAAGCGAATGTTCCTGACTGCTGTCTTTGCCAACTTCTCCCAGAAAGTACAGCTGTTTAACCTCTTCAGTGACGTCTCTCACCGCTTTAGAGTGACATACACGCTCCCAATGTCCCTTTTTATGACACTTGTTGCACTTCCTGTTCATTGCAGGACACTTCCGCTCATCGGTGTGCTGCGTCTTGCCGCACCTCCCGCATTCATCTACTGTGTTGGTTACAGGACTGCTGCCACCATGACGCTGTCCGCCCTTTTTCTTGCGCCCCCAGTGGCCAGAAGACGGGATTGCGGCCCCAGTGGCAACTAATACGTGTCCATATACACGTATTTCGGTCTCGCAAAAACGTGTCCTCTGACACGTACGTATTGTGATGTAGTGTAGGAGGGGGGTAGTGTAACGGCCACGGATGACTAGATTCGCTAGCCCTTGGCTAACGGATCGAACCCTTTAGCTGACTGGTTAGCGCAGTCGCCGGTGGTGCGGGTGATTCGGGTTCACTTCCCGGCTGCCTCGAATTTGCTACAGTACCATCAACTGTGGAGGTGTTTGAGAAAGAGCTGGGTCTTTAGCTTCTTTTTAGAGATGAAGTGGGGCTTATCGGATCGAATGGAGTTTGGTACCTCATTCCACCACCGGGGAACTACAGACGAGAAGAGTTTCGCTTGTGACTTTGGGCCCTGTTGTGGTGGAATGTATGTACAAGTTTTGGTTTTTTGTCATTTATTATTTTCTTCTCAAACACACTGAAACGTTACAGTACAAAACATACGTTTCATATGGTAGTCTATAGGTAAAGTACACAAACAGAAAACGGAAATGAAAGCAAACACAGCTGCACAGTAATATAGATCATGGCATCTCCCCCCTCCTCACAACACACAGCACTCCACCTGACATACATTAAGGCTTCTATTACATATTACTATCTAATGAGCCCCACCATTAATGAATCTGAGGAAGCTACCCCCCATTTCAGTGAATTTAGACACAGAATCCCTCAGTTTGGCTAACATTATCACATATGAGGCAGTAACCATCATGAGTTCGACCCAGTTCTTATAATAAGGTATGCTTGTATTTTTCCAGTTCCTGGGCAGCACAGTGGCGCAGTGGTTAGCGCGGTCGCCTCACAGCAAGAAGGTCCTGGGTTTGAGCCCTGGGGTAGTCCAACCTTGGGGGTTGTCCTGGGTCATCCAGTATGTGGCGTTTGCATGTTCTCCCCGTGTCTGCGTGGGTTTCCTCGGGTGCTCCGGTTTCCTCCCACAGTCCAAACACATGTAGGTCAGGTGAATCGGCCGTGCTAAATTGTCCCTGAGTGTGAGTGTGAGTGTGTGTGTGTGTGTTTGGGCCCTGTGATGGACTGGTAGCCTGTCCAGGGTGTCTCCCCGCCTGCCGCCCAATGACTGCTAGGATAGGCTCCAGCATCCCTGCAACCCTGAGCAGGATAAACGATTTGGATAATGGATGGATAGTATAATCCTGGCTCAATATTCTTCCAGACCTCCTGTTTCAAGCTCAGTGTCCAGGTCCCTTTGCCATATTATCCTCAGACTTTCACTTTTACCGTACAAAGCATTGGCTGCCTTTTTGTAAAATACAGAGGATGATTGTACAACATTTGGAAGCGTTAAGAACCTTTGCAATACACTTTCATCCTGTCCTGTATTGTAACCCATATACTGTACACAACTGCGTAATTGGAGGTATTTCCAAAGGTCCCCTTTAGCTATTAAATTATATCAATTCTATAGCCCCTGGTAGGAGTAGAACACTTCTTCCCCAAATAGATCAGCAATTGTGACTAAACCTTTAATGTGCCTTGCCCTCCAACATACTGTTTCCTTCCCTATCTTAATTGCAGGATTCTCTCATAAGGATGAGTAACCTCGTTTATATTGGGACAGGCCAACCTTTTTATGGACTTTGTTCCAAACCCCCCCGTGAGTGCTGAAGTAATGGATTAATATCCCCTTCAGGAGGAGACTGTGATGGTTTTTGAGACAGAGCATCTATAAATCTAAAAGGGGAGGCAAACGTCTTCTGTATCTCCATCGAACCCAGATGTGAACCGCCCCCTGACCAGTGTTTGCATAGGTTTACCATTTCAAAGGCAATACTGTTAAGTTCTATATTTGGCAGTGCCAGTCCTCCTCTCATTCTTGTAGTAAACAACTTAGTCTGACTAATGTGGGGTTTCTTCCCATTCCACGGGTAATCCCTAACTACCTCGTTATGCTGCTTAAGCACGGACACGGGAGAACTTGAAGGAAACATCATAGAAATACAGTTAATTTTTGAAAATACTATCATTTTTACTGTGTTTATTTTCCCCCACAGAGATAAATTCAACATTATCCACATGGCAAAGCTAGTCTTAATATTTTGGAGCACTGGATTTATATTAATTTGAACAAGCTCCTGAAAGTCTGTAGTCAATATTATGCCCAAATATTTCATCCCCGATGATAGCCATTTAAGTGGAAATATTCTAATATCAGCATCATCTCTGATTTTTGCCAGTTGATTTTGATCCCCGAAATCTCAGAAAAACTCAACAATGTCCATGACACCTGGAATAGAAGAAGCTGGGTCTGATAGTAGCAACAAAAAACAGTTTATTTAGTTAATTCACAAATCATCTCTGATTTACACTGCTAGTTGTTCCATAGACAGAGTAAAGAGCAGTGGGGAAAGAGGACCCCCTGCCTGGTCCCCCGTCCCAGATTAAAGAAGGGGAATGTAATGCCATTCGTCAGAACTGCTGCCTACGGTGCTGAATATATAGTACTTTATCCCATTTGATAAATCCTGTCCCAAAGCAAAAAGCCTGCAAAGTATATGTCAGATATACTTTGCTTATAAACTTGTCACCATTTTACAATGTTGTGATTGCAACTATTCCCCAATCCTCTGTGAATAGTACACGTGGCCAGTGTAAGTCTAATTAATGCTCATGGCAGTTTGCGTATGAAACTGGTCATTGTTTTTGGTCGTTATGCCACTGTATTGGTTATAAGGGTGGGGATACCTGCAGTCAGTTGAGACTGAAGAGGTCACCTAGATGAGTGACGAAACGTTTCTCTCAATAAACGTTGTGTCCAGATGAACTGATTCAACTCTCTGCAATTCATGCGGGAAAGTTGCGGTAATTTAGCAGTAAGCCTCACTGACTAAACTAACTTCACTAAGAGAAAAGTCAAAACAAAGATAAATGTATTCCCAGCACCGTGAATCCCTCACAGTAGTTTCACTGCTATACGTCCTTGGACGGATACAGTGAAGCAATTCCTTTGGGCGCTGACTGGTTGATTCTTGTCACATGACCTGTGGTGGGCTTGCTGCGTTTGAAAAAGTTGAGATTTTTCTGTCTGGGTGCGCCGCGTACATGCCCGGAAGAAAAAAAAATCAAGCGCGTCACAACGAATATGCGCTGCAACGGCACTGCTTTCGGTTTTGGCCGAAACATAGGGAGACAATCCATCAGAGAAAAGAACGGCTGGCTTGAGAGAGAAACAGATTAACAGTTGGGTCACATTGTAGGGACGGACTGGGGAGACGGTAAACCAAGTGGCAAAATGACAAAAGAGACACGTAAGAAGAAAGTACAATCCTTCATCCGGCATCAGCTGCCAATCAATTTAGTGCAGTGAAGCCAAACCTCTGCACCTCTTGAACCCAGCAGATTGTGTCAGGGCCGGGGCTTTATCCATAATGTCCATAATCATCTTAACCCACAGTTGGCTCCACTCAGCATTCACAACACTAAATACACGCACTCAGAAGATCTTATAATAATAAAATCAGCATCTTCACTAAGTAATAACGGTGAATTATCTGTTGATCCCCCAATTCACAGACACAAATTTCTGATTTCCCCGCTCGATAGGACCACATCCCCTGATGCCACTGCAGACACAAGGAGGTCCTGACCACCAAGTGTTGTTCAAGCACCAACATGAATATATGTTACAGAGATTGCTGGTTCAAACCCAAGATAGATAGTTAGATAGACAGACAGGCAGACAGACAGATAGATAGATAGTACATGCGACAGAGGTTATACAGTGCTTGCGATTTAATGAAATAGATTTTGATGATATACAAAAATGAACAATACCTGTTGTATCACTTTTATTGGTAATTCAGGGACTTAACAAGCTGTTTTCATAACCTCCGTGCTTACCTGAGGCCTGTTACAGCTGATATGTTCCTCTCATGAATATCAATCAACATGGCCATTTTGATTGACATGTATCTTGACCAACGATGTCTAAGAATGGTGTCGCGCCACAATTTGTTACCTTGCAGACTTATGTGACCTTGCTATCTATGGTAGTTAGATAGGGTTTTATTTAGGCATAAACTTAAAAAATGCATCAGTTTTAGGCATTGCATTGGCGATGGTAAATTTCAGATGTAGGTTTGCTGCGGTTAGGATTAGGTTTAGGATCTGGGAGGCGGCCAAAATCTCACTGCGTCAAATGCAACAGTGAAACTGGTGAACAGAATTCTGAAACTTGTGTCATACACGTGTAGCCCGGTGTAAAAGTAGGTGATCAATACAAGTTAGTTCCTAATAAAGTTAGATGAAAAATAATTCAGTAAGGCAGTTAAACTGAAATAATTTAACAAAGAAAGAAAATGGTTAACTAAGAGATTAAGATAATTTAGTCATGAATGAATTAGGTTGTAAATAGTTGAGTAAGTAGTTGAAATAAACAGTTCTAAACAATATTGAAGGCTTGATATATTAAAAAAAAAAAAAAACACATTGTGCCGTTAGTATCGCTATTTTGTTTGATTGGTTACCGTGGGTATCAGTCAGTACCACTTGTGGTCGTAGGTAAGGAAGAGTGCGGTAGAGGGCGAGGTTAGCAAAGGAAACGGGTAGAAAAATTGAAGATAAGAGGGAAAGGAGAGCCGGGGGCGGGGGGGACGACAGAAAACCACAGAGCGGGAGAAATGCTAACAAAAACTGAGAAGATAGTCTGGTGAATGTCTACATACAGCTACGGATAGTATAGTTGTAGGCAATAACGCACATTCCTCACAGATACTAATCACAGATGGTTAGTATCAGTGTTGTGTGAGCAGGTGGTGCTAAGCTACATTCGGTGAGAAGCTAGACGAGAGGACGCCATTGCTGATCGACATGAACCATTTGTGTGCTTTCTGATGAGGATTTTCCTCGCACTACTTTCAGGTGTCATCTCAGGCACCACAAACTGATTCTCCTGGACTGACGGCGAGCTGTGAGTTGAATTTTTTGTGTCTTTGTTCTGCTGAGGATAAGAATTCTGTCAGCCGCACCCGAGCGATGCACAGGCCTGCAACTTGTTTCATATCTGTGTGTGTGTGCATGTGAGTGTGTGTGCGGTGTGCGTGGGCCTACTGTAGTGTTTAGAGTTTAGATAAGTATTTCATCTGGGTCCACTATAGGGAAATAGTGGAAAAAGAAAAGTTTTGTGTTGTAATATGTTGGGATAAGCTCCTGCAGTGTTGCATATTGCATTAATGCATATCTATTTAATTGCTTTGCTAAATTGGGTAAAGGTAATTTTGTTTAATATTATTTCGAAAGATACTATTTGTTATTTTAAAGGTGTTTAATTTGTGTTATTTGTGTTTTTGTTTCCTTTCAACCAAAAGGTTAGATACTATTTGTATTCTAAAAAGCTGTCAGCAAACTCATTCCTTTTCATTCAAAAGGGTTGTTAGGGGTCAGCTATTTAAAATACAGCACAGTCATTGTGAATATGGCTATACTAAGTTGGCAGTTTCGTTGTTTATTATTCAGATTCAGGCAACTTTATTTAGCCCAGAAGGGCAATTCAGTTCACAATCTACGTTTCACCTAAACTGGGGTTCTACAAATGATGCATGTAAATAAATAATCTCTTGGCTGCGCAAAACAATTGTTCTAATAAAGCAGTTTGGTACTTATAGGTTAGATAGTCATAAAAATTCAAAGCATTGGCATCTTGTCTATACTGTCACCTACATTGAAGAAATTACAATTCAAATTACAGGGTGTATTTGGGGGGTCTGACACTCCTAATTAAGACTTAGACCCCCCCCCCCCAAATATGTAAAAACAACAGGTCAGGGGGCGGCAAACATTTATATATCCTTCTCAACTGTAATCATAATTAATTATTACAATATATTTCCCATGTTCATGCTTGGAAGAATCTTGTAATACGATTTCAGACACCCCTAAAGTGGACCATACCATCACCTAACCTTGACGTTAGTTGAATCTCTGTCTCGTCTGCTGGCTCATCACTCCCATCATTGCAGTCGCTCGCATCCTCATTAAAGTCTATGCTCACGTGCATGGGGCAAGTCAATGAGGATGCTGTAGGTTGAGGTAAGTAGCTAGCTATCTAGCTAGTTGAATACACTTTATTTTCTTACCTTCAGAGTTTCTGAATTAGATTGTCTATGGATGAACACTAATATTAGCTACTTTAAACCTTTTACCTAAGTTACAGTTTAGCTAACTAACGTTAGCTAGCTAAATCAAAAATTTTCCTTACCTATCATTAGCTAACTGTTAGGTTGCTGATAGTGCACCTTTTCATTTTCAGTGGTGGCTAAATAGCTAGCTAGTGGTGCCTATGGCTTGGCATTTCAATACCAGTAAACAATTTCATATATTATCTAATGTAGGCTATCACTGGTCTTCAATCATAAGCAGTGAGACAACGGATGATTTGTTGTTGTAGAGATACGTTTTGACATCAGTATAGAGTGTATTATTTCATTTTAATCGTCTTTAACGTGGCTGTGGTGGATTAGTTAGTATTTTGCCTGTTTGATATTAGCTTTTATAATAGGCACCCTCTTGTTTTCACTCAGGAATGCAGGAGTTTTACTTGGTTGGGTGATTGAACTATATTAAAATCCATGTGTGCTGAAGGCTGATTAATTGTATTAGTTCAAATGTATGACCACTTTATTGAATTCAGATTAGATATCTGACACACTTTTTGTGTTTAAAAAAGGGGTAAATTGAAACTTTTAAGAATTAGAAAAAGGAATTTTTTAACAATTAGAGATGATAATGCAGCCTGTATTTTCTGTGGTTGTCATGGAGGCTTAATACTGAGCAGGATAGTATTGGTGATGGTGAGTTTTACATTTGTGTTGTATTAAGGAAGCAGAGGAGGGTCAGAATGACAGTCATGAGGCAGGAGGAGGTCAAGAGGACAGAAAGGAGGCAGGACCCAATAGCGAAGAGGTGAGTTACAAATGAGACTGCACTTAAGATGTATGCCATCATACCAGATATGTAGGCAAGTAGTACCTTCAGAAACTGATAGGATGCACAACAATCATACCCTACTGATCTCAACTAATATGCTGGGACTTTAAATAAAGTGTTGGCTACTGATAGTAAAGAAAGTTCTGGTGCAGTATTGTGTGGATCTGACTTGCTAACAGTTTTGCTCTAGAGTACTTTGTTGGTGACCCCTGACTACAAAACTTGTGTGGTACATGCCCCATGAGCTGGTGTAATGGATTTGATTCATCATCATCTACAGACTTTACGTTAAACAAGCAAGATTCTGTAAGGATTGTAAGACTTCAGCTCACCAACGCACACGTCTGTGCTGAGCCCCCGATTGTCATTGTCTGATTCGCACTCAGGAGGAAATGATTGTCAAATTTGTGTTCCATTCCATTCCATTTTCCAAGCCACTTATCCTAACTAGGGTCACAGGATGCCGGAGCCTATCCCGGCGTTCATTGGGCGGAAGGCAGGGAAACACCCTGGACAGGTTCGATAAATCGTGGATGATAATCTTTGCAAGTAAAAATGTTTTGTTTTACTGTGGATCTCTTAGTTACATCAACATAGTTCATGTGAAGTGGTTTTGTATGTAAAGGTGTGGCATTTATGAAGATCGCTTTGAAATGTGGCCAAATGAGGCCACAACCATGTGGTAATGTGACACAGACCAGCCTTTTACACAGTCGTGACCCCTGATGCCCCCAACTAACCCCACCTCCCACCCCACCTTCATTGATTTTCAAATCGGTGTAGTTGGGGGGGGGGGCAAGATGAAAAGGTGTTGCATCTTCGACAAATCACAGTAGAGTAAATAAGATTTATTACGTAATGCAAATGGGGAAAAGAATGGCCCTCCTGGTCCACTTGATTTGTATGAAGTTTTGGCGGTGGGTCATTCTGATGTTTTTTCCTCAGGAAAATGTTTTGACCTCATGTTCACAAAAAGGATGAGTCAAGAGTTTTACCAAATATGAATTAATGACTTGATTATAATTTTTTATTGCATAACCTGTTTATGATTAGTCTGATCGGTTGTGGGGTCATCTGTACCACAAATTTGACATGCATACTTTATGACCACTGTCAAAATCTACATCCTAACATTAATCACAGTGTTTTGCATTTAGATCGATAGATGGATAGACAGACAGACAGATAGATAGATAGTACTCACCAACATGGTTATCTCTCTCTCCTTTTCTGTCTCTGTCATACCGACAAGCCGACAAGCAGATTAAGTCATTTTTATTTTATTTCTTTCCTTTTTTTTTCTTTTTCCTTTTAACCATTAATTTGGAAACCGACAGAGGAACTGAGGCTTTAGAAGATTTGGGGGAGAGAGGGATTTCTCATCACTTTCAGGGCTGTTTTTAAAAGGGGCTTGGCCCGGCTAAGAAGGGATGGTCATCGCTCTATCCCACAATGAAATGTCCCAAATCCATGAGACTTTGAACACTACAACTGATAGACATGTGGCGCTCACACTGCGGCGCTACGAAGTTAGGAGGATGAACACAGAGACGTCCAACCAAATGGAGTTTTTTTTTTTTTCTTTTGGGGAGAGAAAGACAAGGAACGAGTGAGAGAGCGAGAGGGAGAGACGGATACAAAGAGAGAGAGAGACAGAGCAAGAAGAGAGACGGACACAAAGAGAGAGAGACAGCAAGAGAGAGGCAGACAGAAAGAGAGAGACAAAGCAAGAGAGGGACAGAGTGAGAGGGTGAGAGATAGATAGAGAGACAGAAAGAGAGAGACAGAGAGAGAGTGAGAGATAGACAAATGAACAGAGAGAGAAAGAAAGAGCAAGAGAGAGAGACAGCAAGATAGAGACAGTGTGAGAGAGAGAGCGAGAGACACAAAGCAAGAGAGGGACAGAACGAGAGAGCAAGAGAGAGACAGACAGAAAGAGAGACAGGGCGAGAGACACAAAGAGAGCGAGAGAGACAAATGGACAGATAGAGAGAGAGACAGTGCAAGAGAGAGACAGCAAGATAGAGACAGTGTGGGAGAGAGAGCAAGAGACACATAGCAAGAGAGGGACAGAACGAGAGAGCAAGAGACAGACAGGAGGAGAGACACAAAGAGAGCGAGAGAGACAAATGGACAGATAGAGAGAGAGACAGTGCAAGAGAGAGAGACAACGAGAGCAAGAGATGGTTGTGATGATGACGAGAGTGAAAGTGAGACATTGAGAAGTGGAGGAAGACTAAAGGAGAGAGTGTGATAGACGGGGTGGGAGGGAGTTTGGGTCACATAAACTCCCATCTTCCATCCCTCTGCCCCTTTCTATCCATCCATCCTTCTGACCATCCATCCATCCCTCAATTTGGAAATGAAAGCAGAGATCATTTTAAGAGGAGGGGGATTATTCCCTGACTCCGATGTACATCATAGGGTAATTCACGGCAAAATACCCCACGTTTTACTTTTTACATAATTAAGAAAATTCAATTCACTTATGAATTTTAAACCATCCTAGAAAAAAAAAAAGCATTGTCTCTCTTGTTGTACATCTGCGGGGGAAAAGCTTGGCTGATGTAATGTTTACAATTAAGGCCGAGTCCTGCAGTGTATTAATGTGAATGTGTGTATGGAAGACATATAGTATCTCCTCATAGTACCCTAGATACTGGCCTGCTTCACTGGGGTAATTTTTCCTTTTTATAATGACAGTTTCCACGTGTTACACACTAAACCCCTGCTATATACATTTTAATATGTTTGTTTATAGTCACGTTACCATTTTTCAGCCGGAGTCCCAAGTATTTTCCAGGTAAAATGAATATATTTTACGGCACGGATTTGTAATTTCACAAGCCAAAATTCCCATTTTACAACAAAAGTAACAGTATTTTACAGAAAAAAAACACAACACTTTGAAGGGATAAAACACAGTTTATCGATAAAACTTTCACTTTTTACAGATAAAATACATACGCCTTGTTTTTAGTGTACTTGTACTTCAGAAGCGTTAAACTTCTTTTGTATAATAAATGAAATGAAAGTTCTCTTCTCTTGCTCTTCATACATGTGTGTGTGTGTGTGTGTGTGTGTGTGTGTGTGTGTGTGTGTGTGTGTGTGTGTGTGTGTGTGTGTGTGTGTGTGTGTGTGTGTTTGTCAGGGAGATGATGGGTGATAAAAGAGGTTCCATGCTCCGTAGGGGACCAAAGGGAACATATGGAATTCCCTGACTGTTCTACTAGCAGCACACCACACACACACAAACACAAACACAAACATGCATCATCATTATCGGCAGTCATTCGAAGTGAGTATGACTATCCTCTCCGTTGGGTTCTACTTGTGGGTCTTCAGGTGGCTGTAGAGGCCGATCAGTGATCCCCACGCTTGGTGCAGTGTGGACAGGGGAAAGAGGTGGTGGTTGGTGGTGGTGGTTGAGCCTTTTTCGCTCTCTTCTTGCAGTGCTGTCTCTTTTTCTCTGCGGCAGAGTGGCGTTCCATTTCATAATGTGCAGCTCCTTCCTGCACGGATTTCTTCCAAGCGTGCCTGTCCAGTGCAATGTGTTCCCAGTTGCTCGATGTGAAGTTGAATTTCTTCAGACTGGTCTTGATATTGTCCTTAAAACGTTTCTTTTGCTCGCTGGGAGCTCACAGACCTTCCTTCAGCTGGGAGTACAGGATCTGTTTGGGGAGACGTGTGTTGGACATGTGGATGACATGGCCTGTCCATCGGAATTGGTGCTATATTATTGTGGTGGTGATGCTTTTCATTTTGGCTCCTTCCAGAATGCTGATGTTGGTGCGTCTGTGCTTCCAGCTGATCCTCAGGATCTTTCGTAAGGATCTTTGGTGGTCTCCATATAGCAAGGTGGGGAGAACAACAGCTCTATAGACCAAGATTTTTTTTTGGGGCTTGAGGTCTCGGTCTTCCATGGCTATTTTCCTGAGTCTGGCATTATGTCAGTGGCATGTGGCAATGGTTGACCTCAGAATTGATGTCTGCTTTTGAGTTGAGAAGGCCTGCCGAGATAGGGGAAGTGATAAACATTTTCAAGAATTTTGTTTTCCATTTTTATGGTGGGCCGGGTAGATGACTGGTTGGGTGGAGGTTATATATAGGACCTGGGTCTTCTTGATGTTTAATGCTAGACCCAGGGCTCTGTATGCTTTGGCAAAGGCATTCAGAATGTCCTGGGGGTCTTTTGTGGAGTGTGCTGTGATGCCGTTTCCGTCTACATACTGAAGCTCCATGATGGTGGTGTTGCAGATTTTGCTCTTGGCCTTGAACCTACTCCAACCAACCCCATCTGGACCAGTGGTGGTGTTGTTGTTCTTAAGGCTCCTTATGGCATCTTGAACCTCTGTCTTGGTGGGAGGTTCCCCAATGTCTTCTCTGATGGGACTCTGGGGAATGTTGCTGGCAATGTCTGGTTCAGCTGTGCAATTGCAGTTGAAGAGTTTCTGGAAGTGCTCCTTCCATCACGCATTAATGGACTCGTCCTTCAGCAGCTCCTGCCCATCAATTGAGCACAGGGGGTTTAAGCTGCGGTTGCTTGGACTATAGACGGCCTTAGTAGTGCTGAAAAAGCCTCTGGTGTCACCTTAATGGATTTCCAGAGCCTTTTCTGTCCACCAAGAGTTCTTAAGCTCCCTCACCCGTCTCTGGATGTCTGCCTTTGCTCTGGAGTGAGCCACTCTTTAGCCTTGCAGGTTACATCATTTTGCCAGTCAAAAAGGCTTTCCTTTTCTTGGAGCTGAGCTGTTCTAGCTCTCTGTCATTCCCATCAAATCAGTCCTGGTGTTTCCTGGACTTGTACCCAAGGGTGGTTTTGCAGGTGATGAGGATGGTGGGTTTGAGCAGGCTCCAGTGCTTCCCTATGTCATCGGGATATTCCTGTTGGAGGGTTTCTCCAAGAGAGGCCTGAAGTCACTGATGGGTGGCGATTTCATTCAGGCTTTCAAGGTTCAGTCTTGGCCGGATCTGCTTCTTTTGAACCCTTCTCTTCCTCTTGAGTTTGATGGACATCGTGGATAGGATGACGCGATGATCTGTCCAGCAGTCATCTGCATTGATCATGGCCCTCGTGATGTTCACCTCATGGCAGTCCTTGGTTTATATAATGATATAGTCAAGGAGATGCCACTGTTGGGAGCAGGGGTGTCTCCAAGATGCCTCCAATTTGTTTTCTGGCAAAACGAGAGTGTTAGTGATGGTGTGGTCATACTGAGCACATTTACAAAGAGGCAGAACTCCATTTGAGTTGATGTTCCCGATGCCTTCCTTTCCTATAGTGCCCTTCCAGAGGTGTTGATCCCAGCCGACCCCGGCGTTGAAGTCTCCTAGGAGAATAATCTTGTCCTCCTGAGGAATTTTGACAGTGTCTCATCTAAGCAGGCTTACAAGGTCTCTTTTAGCTCTTTTACTTCTGCTTCAGAGTCTAAAGTAGGGGCATAGGCACTCACAACTGTTCCCATCTGGTTGTTGGCAAGCACCAGACGGATGGTCATGAGACGCTCACTGATCCCCACATGAAGTTCAGATGGGTCACTGATGATCTGGTTCCTGATGGCAAATCCAATGCCATGGATCATGAGCTCATCAGCAGCTTTTCCTTGCTGGCTTTTCCTTTTCTTTCCTTTCCTCCTTCAGCTGTCCTTCATCTGCCTGTCGGGTTTCAGAAAGGGCAGCTATGTCAATCCAGCATTTCTTCAGTTCTCTAGCGATGATGCCTGTTCTCCTGTCTGGTCTGTCACCGGTTGCACCATCCATCAGTGTGTGCACATTCCAGGCTCCAAAGTTTGTGTTTCTGTGCACATGTGGTGGTCCCCCTGGACGCGGTAATCCAGTCAGTAGGTTCGAGGTGGGCTATTTTTAGGGCACCTTTTCTAACCTCTACCCCAGGTGGGGTGAGCAGAGTGGATCCTACAGAGGGCTGCTCAGTCATGGGTGCAGCTACCTTTCTATCTCGTTTCAAGAGCCCAGTGACTGAATCTAGCACCCACCGCCTGATGTGCTAGCTCATGGCGAAGGGCTTCTAGCTCTCACAATCCTCCCCCGTCGCCACTTGCCAGTCACCATAGGACTACTCCAGGATGTTTGGGAGGATTCCCATTATGGAGGACGCCTGTCCATGACTTTGTGTAATGTGGGGAGACATGTGCACAGAAATCCACCACATGGACCTTGGCAGATCTGGGTCAGGATCCAGTGGCATGGAGTCCAAGACGACCGGTGGCCCATTTCTGCTGCAGCCTTCATCCGCCTTCCCAGCTGTTGTGATTCTTCCCTGATTTCAGCCATCATCCTCTGCCTGTTCCACCGTTGAGGTCTTGGTTAGATTGCTCTTTGTCAGGGACTTCTCCCTTGACTTTACCACCATGGATGACCCCACCAGGAGCATAGTTCCAGACGGCATTGCCCTTGGGATCTCAGGACCATGCAAGCTTCTCCAACACGACAAGTTGACAAACCATGGAGAAGTAAAACACGTGCACGCACACACACACACACACACACACACACACACACACACACACATATATATATATATATATATACACAACACATATACAGTCACAAAGACACATATGTAAAGACACAAAGCTATACACATATATACACACAAAGAACAAAGCCAAATGAACTGCAACACATCACAGTATAAACAAATTTACACAAAACTATGTGGAATAACACACATAGTACAACACAACCTGTTGCAGGCCGGGTATGGCCTGTGAATTGGTTAGGACGCATGCTGAATCAGTTGCGGTTCCTCTTTAACCTATGTTTTTGTTGCGGTGGGAGAAGCCAGGGAAGTCCATGACACCCTGGACTGTTTGTATGAGAAACAGAAGCTGTATTGAACTGTTGTGTCTCTCTGAAACAGGAGAATCAGTCATAGCCTCCAGACAGTATTACACAAAGGAAACACTGACTGAGTGCTGGCCTTGTTAATGTATTGTTAAATTTTTTATTAGTTACTTAAGTTACATGTGGTCCACCACAAAACTTATTTCTTTTTTCCCCTTTCCTTTTCATCTCAAGTTGGTACGTCCAAGTCCCCATTTTTTCTTTAAATTCCTACCATTGCACCACCCCTTTGTTGGCAAAGGAGGGCCTAGCCTTGCACTATAGACATATAGGCGTGTCCTACAATACATGTGGATCCTCCCATTTTTTTCTCCTCGTTATTTTTTATTCATTTATTCTCTCTTATTATTTATAGTATCATAGTTTAATAGTATAATGGCATAGTGTCATTTCAGGGTGTGTCATTTGCCCAAGTTTCATCAAAATCAGACTGGTGACATCTGAGATAGGCACGTTTAGGTTCGTTTTGTGGCCCACAGGGGGTGCCATGTTGGACCAGTTGTTGCTATTTTGTAAATGTCTGTAGGGACACAGTCTACACAGTCTATGTATAATGTGTGTATATAATATACACACACAAACACCATGCTTCCTTTTCTCTCTCTCTCTCTCTCTCTCTCTCTCTCTCTCTCTCTCTCTCTCTCTCTCTCTCTCTCTCTCTCTCTCGGGTTTCCTGGATAATAGATTAAGATTTATAAATGAATGCCATTTGTTTAGAAATCATCATCCACCTTTTGTTTGTCGTCATATCTGTTGGTGAAATTGTGTTGAGCGTGCATATGGGAACAGGTCAGTGTGGACGTCACAAAGTGCCGCGTTTCTCTATTTTTTTCTTTCAGTTTTTGTGAGTGCGCACATGCATGTGTGTGTTTTTGTGTATTTTATAATTTCCATCTTTCTCCCCGTCAAACCTTTTATTCTCCATCTTCTATCCTCTGCTTGACGGTGGCTCTTGTGTTTGTCATTGTATCAGGGGGACATTGTATCAGGAGGACAGGTCAGAAACATTGTATCAGGAGGACAGGTCAGAAACGTTGTATCAGGAGGACAGGTCAGAAACTATCAGGAGGACAGGTCAGAAACGTTGTATCAGGAGGACAGGTCAGAAACGTTGTATCAGGAGGACAGGTCAGAAACGTATCAGGAGGACAGGTCAGAAACATTGTATCAGGAGGACAGATCAGAAACGTATCAGGAGGACAGGTCAGAAACATTGTATCAGGAGGACAGGTCAGAAACGTATCAGGAGGACAGGTCAGAAACATTGTATCAGGAGGACAGATCAGAAACGTATCAGGAGGACAGGTCAGAAACGTTGTATCAGGAGGACAGGTCAGAAACGTATCAGGAGGACAGGTCAGAAACATTGTATCAGGAGGACAGATCAGAAACGTATCAGGAGGACAGGTCAGAAACATTGTATCAGGAGGACAGATCAGAAACGTATCAGGAGGACAGGTCAGAAACATTGTATCAGGAGGACAGATCAGAAACGTTGTATCAGGAGGACAGGTCAGAAACATTGTATCAGGAGGACAGATCAGAAACGTATCAGGAGGACAGGTCAGAAACATTGTATCAGGAGGACAGGTCAGAAACATTGTATCAGGAGGACAGATCAGAAACGTTGTATCAGGAGGACAGATCAGAAACATTGTATCAGGAGGACAGATCAGAAACGTATCAGGAGGACAGGTCACAAACAGGATGGAAATGGGACTAAAGCAGTAGAGGAAAGAAAAAAAACACGGAGATGGAAAAGGTTAGAAGAGAGTTCAGGAGACATCAGGAAAGAAAAGGAGGGGTAGGGGTTGGAGGAGTGGCAGTGAGACTGGAGGGGGGTAGGAGGTGAAGGAGACAGGTGTGTGTAAATGTGTGAGTGATGGTGGAGAGGTTGTAAAGGAGGACTGGGAAAGAAAAATGAGAGGGAGAGAGAGAAAAGTTCGTGTGTGTGTGTGTGTGTGTGTGTGTGTGTGTGTGTGTGTGTGTGTGTGTGTGTGTGTGTGTGTGTGTGTGTGTGAATGGATGAGGGGTGTTGAGAGGTGGTTAGAGGAAGAGTGGCCTCCTCATCCCCGGAGGGCCAAAGAGCCAATGATAGCCTCTGTGCTGCTGCTTAGTTGATAACACATAGTGCTCCCTCCAAATGTACTCTTCCCCTCTCCCGCTCTCTCCCTCTCTCCCCTTCTCTCTCTCTTTCTCTCTCTCCCCCCTCTCTATTTCACTCACACTCTCTCTCCCCCTCTCTCTGTTTCGTTCACTCTCTCTCCCCCCTCTATATTGCCCACTCTCTCTCCCCCTCTCTCTATTTCGCTCACTCTCTCTCCCTCTCTCCTCCTGTCTTTATTTCACTCGCTCCCTCTCTCCCTCTCTCTCCTTCTCTCTCTCTCTTTCTTTCTCTCCCCCTCTCTCTATTTCACTCTCTCCCTCTCTGTTACACATGCAGACTCTCCTTACCCGCTCTCCCAGTCCCTCTCTCTGCCTTTCGCTCTTTGTCCGTCTATATCTCTCTGTTGATCAGCCGATTGATCGCTCCATATCGTCCTTTCACTCTCTCTCTTACTATATCTCTTTATTGCTCTCTCCCTCCCTCTCTCTGTCTTGCGCTCTCTGTCTGTCTCTCTCTCCCTCTGTCTTGCTCTCTCTCTCTCTCTCTCTCTCTCTCTCTCTCTCTCTCTCTCTCTCTCTCTCTCTCTCTCTCTCTCCCTCTCTCTCTCTCTCTCTCTCTCTCTCTCTCTCTCTCTCGTGCTCTTGTCTGCAGGAATGAATCAGACATAAGAAGCCAAACAAGATTTTCAACCCATTGCTTTTGATTAAGTGACTTAACACAGAGGTCTGTGGCCCGGCAATATCGCTAATGGTCCGAAAAAAGAGATTGTGTGTGTGTGTGTGTGTGTGTGTGTGTGTGTGTGTGTGTGTGTGTGTGTGTGTGTGTGTGTGTGTGTGTGTGTGTGTGTGTGTGTGTGTGTGTGTGTGTGTAAAGAGACAGAGTCAGAGAGGAAAAGGAAGGCAAGGGCTAAATCTCCCACAACTAGTCCGTGATGTGCGGCTGAAGGGGGGAGTGATTATGAAGTTAAAGGAGCTTTGCTCTCGTGGCGTTCTCCTCAGCAAGTTTAGTTGGAGAATTAAGATAAAATCAGCTTTACATTTCATGCAAACGTCTCTTTCCACACAAAGGCAGGCAGGAGGCAGCCCCCCAGCAGATTGCCTGCATCCCAGCCAGACAAAAGCATCTGACCTCCATGTTGGAACAGCCGAGGAGGAAGACAGCCCAGTAGGAAAACCTCCATCAGTACATTTACTGTTTATTTCTCTAGATAAGAAACACGGTAGACTTAATGAATGATTTTCTTTTATTATGAAGAAAGAGAGAGTGGATGAATCAGTGAATGAAAATCCCACAACATATTTATTCTTTTCCCAAAAGACAGGAAACTTTATTTTCATGTACTCTTTTTTCATTTCATACCAAAACTTTGTATTTATTCTCGTTATAATAATAATAATAATCATTACATTTATATAACATATATACACATTTATAATTTATTTATAATATTTGTATATATATATATATATTTCATAAATTGATCAGTCTCATACATTTATATTTTGTTTATAGTATTTATATATTTATACCTATATTTCATAAATTGACCAGTCTCATAAGTGAAGTGCACAACGCGGTGCACCAAATAAACCGAATAATTATCATCACTCATACGGTGCCTAAAGTCGATGAACAACAAATGGTTTAAAATTCCCCCTTATGGTTTTGTAAGTGGAAAGTTAATTCCACAAATGCTCCTTTTTCATGGAAAAAAACACCAAACATATGTCACCACTTATCTGATTTCCAGCAGGGAGATCAAAACAATTTGGGATACAGTCGTAACGGGAGGATTTTCTCCAAACACTCCCAGACACCAAAATACAAAAATAGGTTGTCGTGTCAAGTTTGGCTGCTGAGGATATATTTTAGTAATGATTATTCTAAAACAACTAAAGCGAGAGATTTGTTCTTTTATGTATATATTTCTGTTTATGTCCTCATGTATATCAACGTGTTTGTTTTGCATATATATATATGTGTGTGTGTGTGTGTGTATGTATATATGTATATGTATATATGTATGTATATATGAATAATATAATATTTTTTATATATATATAATTATAAACACTCAACAAATAAGGAGCAAAATATATATATTTTTGACAAAATGTATATATATTTGCCAGCTGATGATTGCTTATGGCATGAAACAGGCTTGTACTGTCTCATAAAGACTACTTGACTCACTGGATTTTACATATATATATATATATATATATATATATATATATATGGTTTTTATTTATTTTACTTATTTAATGGTTGAGTCTGTTTTGTTTGGTGAAAAGTGGTCCAACGTTCTTTTCAATCCCAGAAATGTCAGATATTTTCCAGCATTGTCAGTGGATTGGCTCAGTTCCTGAATCGTTTTTTCAGACACCCTACTATTTTGGTTTTGTTTTGTTCCTGAGACTTGTGTTGATAAATGAAGGAAATACGAGTGT
This sequence comes from Lampris incognitus, assembly GCF_029633865.1. Classification (NCBI taxonomy): domain Eukaryota; kingdom Metazoa; phylum Chordata; class Actinopteri; order Lampriformes; family Lampridae; genus Lampris; species Lampris incognitus. Next base: position 6,169,817 of record NC_079222.1, read on the forward strand.
AACAGCAGAAACACAACAAGTTTCACATCTTAGCTCATCCACGTTACAAGCAAACAAACAATAATTGTTTACGTAGTCGTCCGCTCCTGCATTTCAAAGTGATGCCAGACTTCGCCGGTCTCGTGTGATGACACGAGACCGGCGAGACCTGGAGTGCCATGTAAGGACCGGTGGATGAGTTTGGCTGCTGTGAAGAGCATTGTGTAAATGAGACAGCACACTGAAAATGAATTAAGTTGCCTGGATTTCACTGTTATTGCTTTGTGCACCAGTCAGTTTCCAAGAAGCCCTGCATGTGTGTGCGCATGCATGTGTGAGTACGTTGCTGTTTTTTTTTTTTGTTTTGTTTTTTTGCACAAAGTACGGTGCCTTTGTCTGTGAGTATCTATGCAAAAATATGTTTGGTGCAAAAGAGTGTATGTGTGCAGATGCACGTGCACCTAGATCCTTGTTCCGTGTGTGTGTGTGTTTGTGTTTGTCTGCACATTAGCGGTAATTATAGTCAGTAATAACCCTAACGAGGAGAGAGGGACGGGCTGCATTCAGAGCAGCAATTACAAGTTAATCAGTTTGCATGTTGCTGGGGGTAATTAGACAACGCTTTGCAGAGGATTCCTATCTCCGATATTTACTGCTGCAGTGTTAGACAGGGAGTGAAGTGTGAGAGAGAAACACACGGTCTACATGTGTGTGTGTGTGTGTGTGTGTGTGCGTGTGTTTTGTGTTTATGAGAATGAACTGTATGTGTATCTGTTTGTCTGTGCCATGTGTATATGTGTCTGCATCATTGTGCGTGTGTGTGTGTTTGTGTGTGTGTTTGTTTCTGTGTGTCTTTGTATGTGTATGAACTGTGTGTGTTTGTGTGTGTCGTGTGTGTTGTGTGTGTGTTTATGCCTATGTGTGTCTCCATGTGCATGTGAAGGTATGTGTTTTTATCTGTATGTGTGTTGAAGTGTGTGTGTGTGTGTGTTAACCACTGCAGTCTCACAACATCATGTTGGTTTATCCTCTCCACTGAAACAAACACACATTCCCTCTACAGGGGAAACACACAGCGCTGCGCACAAAGTAGACAGGTGTTAGTCTCATGTTGTTTGAGGCCCATCTCAGCTGCCCACACTGTTTCACGACACACATGTTGTGTTGTGTGTTTAAATGCACTGTGTGAAATGTGTTGGCTCCCAACAAGCATCAAACAGTTGGTAAATATATGCAAGAATCTCTGAATGGAATTGAAACAAAGGAAAGAACGAAAACAACAACCCTGCATTAGAAAATACAGGAGTCGGGTGTTCTGGTAGTGTGGCGGTCTATTCCGTTGCCTACCAATATGGCGATCGGCGGTTTGAATCCCCGTGTTACCTCCGGCTTGGTCGGGCGTCCCTACAGACACAAATGGCCGTGTCTGCGGGTGGGAAGTCGGATGTGGGTATGTGTCCTGGTCGCTGCACTAGCACCTCCTCTGGTTGGTCAGGGCACCTGTTCGGGGGGGGACTGGGGGGAATAGCGTGACCCTCCCACGTGCTACGTCCCCCTGGCGAAACTCCACACTGTCAGGTGAAAAGAAGCGGCTGGCGACTCCACATGTATCGGAGGAAGCATGTGGTAGTCTGCAGCCCTCCCCGGATCGGCAGAGAGGGTGGAGCAGTGACCGGGATGGCTCGGAAGAGTGGGGTAATTGGCCAAGTACAATTGGGAAGAATAAAGGGAACATCCAAAAAAAAAATAAACCCAAAAAAACAACAACAACACAGGAGTCAAGCTGGTTAAGTGGTTGTGTTGTTATTTGATGCCCTGCCCCACAAAACACTTGGTCAGAAAGTAAAATGGCAGACACGGTGCTCTGCAAATGGCATTTCTTAACTGTATAAATCTCCCAGATAGAGAAAGGATTCATTCAGTGTAAAGTATTGTCTGAAAGGTGAAAATGTGTTTGAAACTGCAAAACAGCTGCTCAGTAATGAATTACTATGATGTCAAAAAAATCAAATAAAATCTTGGGACTCCAGGCAAAGTCCTTTTTGTTTTGCTTCTTTAGCTAGGTATGTTTGCTCCCGGTGGTACTTGCATCACCCTGCCTCAAGAAAACAGCTTGGACAAGCTTGACCACACAGTACTTAGTAATTTATACAAAAATGAAATTATTTTGACAATATTTGTTATACACAAGTTGATAATGCACTGAAGTAAAAAAAAAGAAAAGAAAACAACAACATCGATCTATCCATCTATTTTGTTTACCAGCTCACTCTTTTCCTCTCAGGGTCATGGAGCATGTGGGGCAGAGGAAAGGGAGGCACCTGGACAAATCCACATCTTCCATTCATCCCAGAGCTTTGAAGTAAGATATTATTGTATTGGGAAATGAACTTATCCACACAGCAACAGAAAAACGGCTCAAAGTTGTCAATAGTCAGTTGTCTCTTTATACTGGTCTTGTCAACTATACACATTGCACCAGTTAGAAACATGAAAGATTAATCACTGTTATGAAACCCATCGTTTAGGTTAGAAAGATGTTCCACTGTTAAGAAAGATGCTTTACTGTTAAGAAAGATGAACTGTTAAGAAAGATGCTTTACTGTTAAGAAAGATGTTGAACTGTTTAGAAAGATGTTTTACTGTTTAGAAAGATGAACTGTTAAGAAAGATGTTTTACTGGTAAGAAAGATGTTGAACTGTTAAGAAAGATGTTGAACTGTTTAGAAAGATGTTTTACTGTTTAGAAAGATGAACTGTTAAGAAAGATGTTTTACTGGTAAGAAAGATGTTGAACTGTTCAGAAAGATGTTGAACTGTTTAGAAAGATGTTGAACTGTTAAGAAATATGTTTTACTGTTAAGAAAGATGTTGAACTGTTGAGAAAGATGTTTTACTGGTAAGAAAGATGTTGAACTGTTAAGAAAGATGTTGAACTGTTTAGAAAGATGTTGAACTGTTAAGAAAGATGTTTTACTGGTAAGAAAGATGTTGAACTGTTAAGAAAGATGTTGAACTGTTTAGAAAGATGTTTTACTGTTTAGAAAGATGAACTGTTAAGAAAGATGTTTTACTGGTAAGAAAGATGTTGAACTGTTAAGAAAGATGTTGAACTGTTTAGAAAGATGTTGAACTGTTTAGAAAGATGTTTTACTGTTTAGAAAGATGAACTGTTAAGAAAGATGTTTTACTGGTAAGAAAGATGTTGAACTGTTAAGAAAGATGTTGAACTGTTTAGAAAGATGTTGAACTGTTAAGAAAGATGTTTTACTGTTAAGAAAGATGTTGAACTGTTGAGAAAGCTATACAGTTGAGAAATGTGCATGACTTTAACCAATGCAACACGTCTCTTATTGCAACATTATTCTTATCAGTGTGAAGTTATTAACATTGAAACATGTTTCTTAACAGTATAATGTGTTTCTTAACAGCACGTTTGTTGTCAGTGCAATATGTTCCTTAACAGTGTAGTATATTTCTTAACAGTGCAACATTTCTCTGTCAGTGCACAATATTTCTTAAGAGTGAAACATTTTTTTTCTTAACAGTGCAACATGTTTCTTAACAGTGCAACATGTTTCTTAACAGTGCAACATGTTTCTTGACAGTGAAGTATGTTTCTTAACAGTGCAACATGTTTCTTGCAGTGAAGTATGTTTCTTAACAATACAATATGTTTCTTTAAAGTTCAATGCTGCAATATAGGATTCTTAAAAGTGGAACATGTTTCTCAACAGTGCAGCATGTTTCTTGTCAGTGCAAAATATTTTTTCGGAGTGAAACAATTTCTTTTCTTAGCAGTGCAACATGTTTCTTGACAGTGCACTTTTAAATTAAGGAACATGTTGCACTGTTAAGAAAAGAAAATGTTTCACTCTTAAAAAATATTTTGCACCGACAAGAAACATGTTGCACTGTTCAGAAACATGTTCCTCTGTTAAGAATCGTATTGCACTGTTAAGAAATATGTTGCAGCGTTAATATACATACAAACATATAGCATTGTTAAGAAACATACTTCACTGTCAAGAAACATGTTGTTTCTTAACAATGTTATAGGTTTTTTAAAGTTCAATACTGCATATTTCTTAACAGAGCAATACGATTCTTAACAGTGGAACATGTTTCTCAACAGAGCAACATGTTTTTGTCAGTGCACAATATTTCTTAAGAGTGAAACATTTTGTTTTCTTAACAGTGCAACATGTTTCTTAACAGTGCAACATGTTTTTTGATAGTGAAGTATGTTTCTTGACAATGCAATACGTTTCTTTAAAGTTCAACATGTATATTAACGCTGCAAGATATTTCTTAACAGTGCAATATGGTTCTTAACAGTGGAACATGTTTCTGAACAGTGCAACATGTTTTTTAACAGTTCACTATGAAGATATACTGCACTTGTTAGATGCATATACCACTGTTAGGAAAAATATCACACTGTTAAGTAACAGAAATACTGCACTGGATAGATACATATATCACTGTTAGGAAAAATATCACACTGTTAAGTAACAGAAATACTGCCACTGGATAGATACATATACCACTGTTAGGAAAAATATCACACTGTTAAGTAACATTTGCACTGGTCAGAAACCTTTTGCACTTGAAACATGTTGTACATCTCAGAGGAGGTGGCCGTACACCGTGAACACAGAACCCCACTGGACGACACGACGCCATCAAACTAATTACATCGTGAGGTGCTTTGGCACTGAGTGTGCTTGTGTTTAATTGTTTGACTGGGAGAAGAATGCCGGTGTTAAGCTCCCTGCCAGCTGCCATTTAGACTGAAGTGTGAATAGCAGGGGTCTGACACTGATACACACACTTTAATTGTATGTTCTCCTAATGAGGCTGTAGAGAGGGACGGGGGGTGGGGGGGTGGAATGAAGGAACAGAGAGGAAGGATAGGGACAGGTTTATAGTAGTGTGTATGTGTGTGTGTGTGTGTGTGTGCACGCCTGTGTATGTGTGTGTGTGTGTGTTTGATTCTGCATGTGAACTTATGAAGAAGCAAAACATTATATAGTCTTATTGGAAATTAAAAACAATAAAACACAACCAGCCATCTGAATTTGTCACGTTTCCAAAACACAAAATATATACTTGAAAACATATGTGAATCTATCTATCTATCTATCTATCTATCTATCTATCTATCTATCTATCTATCTATCTATCTATCTATCTATCTATCTATCTATCTATTATAATTGATTTAATGCGTTTGATAAGGGTGTGTGTCACTCATTTAATATCTATTTTGGAAATCCATCTTGCATTTTTGTCAGTCTTGTTCTGATAACTGTTCACACTGTACTGTATCTGTGTGTGTGTGTGTGTGTGTGTGTGTGTGTGTGTGTGTCTATTGGGTCATTTTAAAGAAACTATGGAAACGCTGGACTAAAAGAAGCTGAATAAAAATGCCAAAACTTTAGGAAAACTGTCAAAAGCATGTAAATGTAAAATATCAAAAGTTTTTACACCTGCTTGAGGAGAAAGACTTTACATGTCCAAAAACCCTCCTATTTATTTATTTATGTGTTTGTTTGTTTATTTGTTTGTTATTTATTTGTTTTGGATTTCCCCCCTTTTTTCTCCCCAATTGTATCCAACCAATTACCCCACTCTTCCGCGTTGTCCCAGTCGCTGCTCCACCCCCTCTGCCGATCCGGGGTAATTACATGGGGGAATCCCCCCGCCCCGAACAGGCGCCCCGACCGACCAGAGGAGGCGCTAGTGCAGCGACCAGGACACATACCCACATCCGGCTTCTCAACTGCAGACACGGCCAATTGTGTCTGTAGGGATGCCCGTCCATGCCGGAGGTAACACGGGGATTCGAACCCACAATCCCCGTGTTGGTAGGCAACGGAATAGCCGCCACACCACCCGGGCGCCCCTCCCATTTATTTCTAGTTGGTATGTTGATGGTGTGGTCCTGGGAAAAAGGTTATTAGTCAACTTAAAGCTCATGGAAACGTGTCTCACCACGCCTCTTTGAGTTTGCTTAACGTCAGCATTAGTATTCAAATAGATTCATAATATTTAGCATGTGGTTTTTATTTGTGTGTGTGTGTGTGTGTGTGTGTCAGGTTAAATGATAGAGTAGGTTTGGATTGACCCCCTAATTACCGCAGCAGTGATGAGAGGAGAGACAAGAGGCCAGAGGTTAACAGCTGGGTTGTCGGACAGGAGAGGAAAGGGGGAGCCAGCGGAGGAGGAGGAGGAGGAGGATGTGGGGAGTGGTACGGCATACAGACAAGGAATGAGTAAGGTAAGCAGCTCAACTGGGGCAGAAGATTAGTTCAGTTTGTATACATGACGAGAAGAAAAGAAGAAGTGGGAATGTTGTGTGACGCGAGTGTTTAAGAACAAACAAACGCGTGTGTGTGTGTGTGTGTGTTGAAATTGGTTGATGTGTTAAAATAACGACAGGTACGAGGTGAGAAGAGACTGCTGCAGTCATTTCGTGTAAGTGAGCACATGCTAGAAAATGTCAGTAGCTGTGTATGATAAGCAGTGAAGCTTACTTGCAAAAATACATAATCTATTTTGTTTGTCGGCAGGCTTCCCATTTGTGTCTGTAGGGATGCTCGACCAAGCCGGAGGTAACACGGGGACTTGAACCACTGATCCCCGTGTTGGTAGGCAACAGAATAGACCGCCATGCTACCTGGACGCCCACCCCTCAGACTGTTTCTCTAGCACATCCCACACGTGCTCGATCGGCTTGAGATCTGGGGAACTTTGAGGCCAAGGCAACACCTTGACCTCTTTGCCAGTTTCCTCAAAACCATTCCTGAATAATGGGTGGCGGGGGGCATTATCCTGCTGAAAGAGGCCCCTGCCATCAGGGAATACCGGTGCCATGAAGGGGCGTACCTGGTCTGCAACGATGGTTAGGTAGGTGTACATGGCAAAGTAGCATCCACATGAGTTCCAGGACTCTAGGTTCCCCAGCAGAGCATTGCCCAGAGCATCACACTGCCTCCACCGGCTTGCCCTCTTCCCATAGTGCATCCTGGTGCCATCTCTTCCCCAGGTAAACGATGTAAAAGAAAACCTGACTCATCAGACCAGGCCAGGCTGATTAATAGTTGAATAAACAGCTGTGCGTAAATGTAACTATAAACAGATCTGCTGGGGACTCTCTTTTGTTTTAAAGGCACCTGAAGGAAAAATTCCAGTTTTTATCAACTTAGGTCTAGTCTTCAGAGTATTTTTCCATCATTCATATCGATTGTTATAGTGTTTTTTTGTACCAGCCTCATTGTGGAGGTTTTTGGAGAAGAGCCCAGACGGACACGCTTCACACCGGCGTCAGTAGGACATACTCACATGCAGGTTCAGTTTTCGTCAGACAAGTCCACTTTATCTAAACCTCTTATATGCACGTGAAGGTGAAGTTTAAAATGTATTGACGATAGTTAAAAGTTTTTGGTTTTTTGTTTTGTAATTAAATACAACTTAACTAAAACTCGCAGAGATGAGCTACCTTACTTAACCTGTGCTGCACACACAGTATTTGTTTAGGCTGTAAGCGAAAATACAAACCCTGTACCAGGTCTATGATGTACAGCGGTTCCTTTCGCAAGTTGTAGTTCGGGTATCCAATCAAATAATTTTACTTCTATTTTCGTCTGGTAAATTTAGGCTTTCGACTTTTTCACTTGTAAATAGGAGGACATAAATATGTCCTACAGAGTGTCTGTCTGGGCTCGTCTCCAAAAACCTCCACAATGAAGCTGGTACCAAAAAAAATCATAACAATCGATAGGGACGGTGGGAAATACTCTGAAAACAAGACCAATGTTGATAAAAAATTGGAATGTTCCTTTAAGATTGATTGATTGATTTAATAAGCCTTCAGTGAGCATGTGCCACATTTCAAGGCTATTTGGGCTTTAAACCTCCTGGTTTACAGTGAACATTGTCTGGGACAATGTTATTGTTGCAAAAGTCACATAGTCTGCACCTACTGCACCTATATTTACTCTATTTGTTCATATATATATACACACACACACACACACACACACCCCCATTGTAACGTGTGGACAGATAAGTGATCTTCCTACCTGATCGGTACATGAACCCAATCAGGACTAAGTTGTTATCACACGTGAGGTGTGGACATCCAGCAGAGCTGGTTAGCTGGTTAAAGGGCCAGTGATGGATGTGAGACTGTGAGTGAGTGAATGAGAGTCCCTCCTCTTCCCTCTGATGGCATGGCAGTGTGTTTTATCTGGGTCATGTTACCAGAGAAAACTTTCTGTTGAATACCCAGTGAATTAATAAAAAAAAAAAACAATTAATTTGGGCAAGCCCCCTCCAAAACTAATGTAATTTGTTCTTTGTGTGTGTGTGTGTGTGTGTGAGACCGGGACATTTTTTTTCTGTTGCCTGCAGCAGTGAGGGAAAATTAGAGAGACAGACAGAGCATTTGAGAGAGCAAAAGAAACAAGGATACAGAAAGAGACGAAGTGATGGATGGACAGGCAGATTGACAGATCCACAGATAGATAGATAGATAGATAGATAGATAGATAGATAGATAGACGGACGGACGGACGGACGGACGGACGGACGGACGGACGGACAGATAGATAGATAGATAGATAGATAGATAGATAGATAGATAGATAGATAGATAGATAGATAGATAGATAGATAGATAGATAGATAGATAGATAGATAGATAGATGGATGGATGTACGGATGGACAGACAGACAGACAGACAGACAGACAGACAGACAGACAGACAGATAGATAGATAGATAGATAGATAGATAGATAGATAGATAGATAGATAGATAGATAGATAGATAGATAGATAGATAGATAGATAGATAGATAGATAGATAGATAGATAGATAGATAGATAGATAGATAGATAGATAGATAGATAGATAGATAGATAGATAGATAGATAGATAGATAGATAGATAGATAGATAGATAGATAGATAGATAGATAGATAGATAGATAGATAGATAGATAGATAGATAGATAGATAGATAGATAGATAGATAGATAGATAGATAGATAGATAGATGGATGGATGGATGGATGGATGGATGTACGGATGGACAGACAGACAGACAGACAGACAGACAGACAGACAGACAGACGCAGATGAAAAGTTGACTTAACAAAGAGAACTTCATCAGAAGTGTAGAGTGGCTCTGAGACAGACAGACTCACCAACACCCATAACCCAGTTAAACCAGCACACGTTAGAATGAACTGGGATTCACCGGAGATAGTAAAATACATCAACTATGTTGGGTAGCGAGTGCAAAACAACCAGTAACCATCTGTTCTGTAACGTTTAAAGGTGTTCGTGTGAATTCTGAGGCATCAGAAACTCATTCTTAGATATGAGGCTTCAAGTTGTCTGCTGCTGTTTTATGAAAATAACCAGTGTGTGCACAGTATCTTAACTGTTCCTAGGACCCCACTCTTCTGAAAAGAGACCTCAGATGTTCCTGGAAGCTGCTGGAGCACTAGGGGTCACAGCCCTAGAGAGACATGACCCAGTGCTCCTTTTACCACTGGGACTACTGTGGATTTCACCTTCCACATCAGATCTAGTTCTTCCCTCAGCCCTTGGTATTTCTCTACCTTCTCAGGCTCTTCCTTCCTGGTGTTGTCGTCACTCGGGTTTGCTACATCAATCCGCTGCTGTCTTCTGTTCCTTTTCGACCACCACAATGTCTGGTTGGTTAGCCAGCACCTGCTTGTCAGTCTGGAACTTGAAGTCTCACAGGATCTTAGCTCTGCCATTCTGGGGACTTCTAGTCTGTATTCAGTACAGATGTTCCTGTACACTATCCCAGCCACTTGGTTATGTCTTTCAGTGTACACTTTCCCAGCTAGCATTTTACACCCTGCTACTAAGTGCTGGACTGTCTCAGGCACATCTTTGCACAGCCTGCATCTTGGGTCTTGTCTGGTGTGGTAGACACCTGCCTCAACCGATGTGGTCCTAAGTGCCAGTTCTTGTGCTGCTATGATCAGAGCCTCTGTGCAGTCCTTCACTCCAGCCTTTTCTAGCCACTGGTAGTATTTCTTAATATCAGCCACGTCTTCTATCTGTCGATGGTACATCCCATGGAGGGGCTTGAACTTCCATGATACCTCCTCTTCTTCTTCCTCCGCACTCCGTGTCTTCGGCTGCCTGAGGTGCTCACTCAGCAGTTCATCTTGGGGGGCCCTCTTTCTGATGAACTCATGGGTGTTCCTTGTTTCATCCTGGATAGTGGCCCCGACACTCACGAACCCTCGGCCCCCGTCTTTTCACTTATCACACGGTCTCAGACTGCTGGACTTCGGGTGGACCCCTCCGTGCATTGTGAGGCGTTTCCGTGTCCTGATACCTGTGCCCTTTATCGTCCCCTTTGGCCAGCTTATTATTCCAGCTGGGTATCTGAAGACTGGTAGGGCAAATGTGTTGATGGCATGGATTTTGTGTGTCCCACTGAGCTAGATCCTCAGAACCTGCCTCACTCTGTGGAGGTATTTGACTGTAGCTGACCTGCTTGCTGCCTCCTCGCGGTTTCCAATTGCCTGTATATATATAATATCTAAAAGTGTGAAACCCATCCAACCTGAAAGAGATCTGTGTCCCATTTTTTGCACCAAACCGTCACAATTCGAGAACGTGTGCATTGTGGGTAAACTCACATGACAACATAGTCTGACTGGAGACCTCGTAAACACTGTCGGTGTTGGTAATTAATTAACTTGATTGATTCCGACTGCTGCTTGCGGTTGAGTGGCATTTCATCATGACACTCTTTAGTTAAGACCTCTCCCCACCGATACAGCAACAATTAAAACAGTCATTTGCATGTAACATTGTACCCTCTATTAAGTAGCACAGGGAAACAGTAGCTGAAGGGTGCAGGGGTTGTGGTGTAACGACACAATCAGCTAGAAATGTGCTTGTGTGTATTGTAGTGTAATGCTGGTATTATTAAGAGATATGCATGAACACACACACACACACACAGCCACGCATATGTGTAATTTAAAAAGTCCATTTCACCCATGCAGGTCTTGCTTGCTGTTTGAGGAAACCACGCAGAAACTTGTGCTCGTTTTTTTTGCTGGGCGGGGGTTTCCCCCTTTTTCTCCCCAACTGTCCAATTATACTTGGCCATTTACCCCACTCTTCCGAGCCATCCCGGTCTCTGCTCCACCCCCTCTGCTGATCCAGGGAGGGCTGCAGACTACCACATGCCTCCTCCCATACATGTGGAGTCACCAGCCACTTCTTTTCACCTGACAGTGAGGAGTTTCACCAGAGGGATGTAGCGCGTGGGAGGATCACGCTACCCCCCCCCCCTCCGAACAGGCGCCCCCACCGACCAGAGGAGTCGCTAGTGCAGCGACCAGGACACATACACACATCTGGCTTCCCAACCCGCAGACACGACCAATTGTGTCTGTAGGGAAGCCCGACCAAGCCGGAGGTAACACGGGGATTCAAACCGGCGACAGAAACTCATGCCAACACAGGGAGAACATGCAAACTTCGTACAGATGGACTGAAATTGAACCCAGAACTTCCTCCAATGACCCAACAGTTGACAACCAAGCCAACAACACAAATCCACACATATGCAGTCCAGAACAGATACCACACACACACACTCACTCAGGCCTAATGTCTCTTTCTGCATTGTCCCACTGATTTATGGGAAATGTGACTGCCAGTTCCATGACCCCGCGACAGTGCTCCTTGTCCGACCCTTGGTCTCCACCACATACACACACACACGCACACACACCCGACCGGCTGACCGGCCATCACTCGTAGGAATATGTGTTGCCACGCCAACGACTGGGGTTCACGGGCTGTCCTTGGGGCTGATTGGCTGAGAGTTGTGAAACGATCGCCGTGGCGATGAGCGGGGGGCTCTCGCTCCCCCTAAAATCAATTTCAATCAACGTGGAGACGCAATATTATCAAATGTCAAGTCCACCGCGGCCCTCAGCCCCGTACAGCAGCGAAAAATTATCCCTGACAGCCACTTGGCGACTTAATTAAGTGCAAAAAAAGAAAAAAGGAGGCGAGAGGGGAGAGGGCTGAGAGGAGTGGGGGGAGGGGAAGATTAGGAACAAAAATACCTGAATGGGTGGGTTGGTCTTTTTGTTTGGTTGACTGGTCGTATTGACAAGCCTTTAGAATGATAGCCCCAAAGGGGAATGGAGAGGGAGAGAGAGGGGGAGAGCAGAGCACAGATGGATGGATGGATGGATGGAAGGACAGATGGATGATGAATGTTTGGATGGATGGCTGGATGGATGGAAGAAAGTTACGAAAGTATAGATTGAGTAGCGATGGGGGGAGAAGGGAAGGGAAGAATGGAAAGAGGGATGCAGAAAGGAAAGTAGTAAGGTGGGAAAAGTGGAAGAAGGGAGGAGAAAGTGATTGAGGGAGACAGATAGGGATGGATGGGTGTGTTGAGGGCGGGAGTAGACGTATGAAGAGAGAGAGTGATGGTGGAGAAATGGATGGGTTGATAAGGGGATACGGGGGTCACTCGGAGGAAGAGAAAATAGGGGTGTGAGTGGTAGTTTATTGACAATGGTCTCCCCTGACACACACACACACACACACCATCTCATCCTTCCTGGCCTGTCTGCCGGCTTGTTCTCTTGATATTGAAATGATTCCTTGGGAAATAAATCACATTTCGATTGGTTGGTAATTGCTGGGGATCGATCGGCGCATTCTGCCTCGCTCTCGAGGGATTTTCCCCTCGTCCACACACACACACACACACACACACACACACACACACACACACACGGTCAGCCCAGCCGACAGGGACCTTGAACCTCAAGGGGGAACTGATACCTGATTGTGTGAATCAGTAAACATGAGCCGCTGATTGTTCCTATGCAGATTAATATGTAAGGGGGGGGGCCTCCAGAAAAAATGACAAAGAAGAAGAAGGGGGGGGGGACGAGACACAGAAAGGCATAACAACGTCAAATAAGACAAAAGTGTGAATATAACGAGGTAAAATAATCAACTTTTCTAACACGATGGGCTGGCTGACGTCCGTAAAACCCGGAAAAGTTTACACGGTCGAGCTCGTTGTGGTTTATACCTCAGATTAGATTCATAACCAAGACTAATTTGACCGGACGCAGAACGTCAAAACAGTGGCGGCTGGGTGCTAAAAATGTTAGGGGGGGGGCGCAATTTACCTTGGCGCAGCACACCTGACAGCTGCTTTATTGTCCACACAGTCACAGAGTTATTGAGAAGGACAATGTAGCCTATAGATTTTATCAGGGTTCGTAGACGGTGGATAATTGACAGTCGAGACGAGGCGTGGTGGTGTGTGTGAACATGATTGACAGGCACGGGAATTACCCAACCACATTAGACCAAAAAACATTAAAACGATATCAATTCGCTGCCAACAAAAGTGGGCGTGTCTGAGGCACACAGCGCTGTGCCCCATGGAAAATCTGAAGAAACCAATCAGACAGCAGCCTCAGGTCACCTGCTCGCCACAAGTTTGAGGGCTTGCATAAGGTATCGTTTGGCCGGCGCCCCTCACCCAGGAAGTACAGTGCATCCGGAAAGTATTCACACCCCTTCACTTTCCCCACATTTTGTTATGTTACAGCCTTATTCCAAAATGGATTAAATTCCTTTTTTTTCTCATCAATCTGCATACAATACCCCATAATGACAAAGCGAAAAAGGTGTTGTAGAAATTTTTGCAAATTTATTAAAAATAAAAAACTGAAATATTGCATGTACATAAGTATTCACACCCTTTGCTATGACACTCAAAATTGAGCTCAGGTTCATCCTGTTTCAACTGATCATCCTTGAGATGTAGGTACATCTTGATTGGAGTCCACCTCTAGTAAATTCAATTGATCGGACATGATTTGGAAAGGCACACACCTGTCTATATAAGGTCCCACTGTTGACAGTGCATGTCAGAGCAGAAACCAAGCCATGAAGTCAAAGGAATTGTCTGTGGACCTCCGAGACAGGATTGTATCGAGGCACAGATCTGGGGAAGGGTACAAAAAAATTTCTACGGCTTTGAAGGTCCTGAAGAGCACAGTGGACTCCATCATTCGTAAATGGAAGAAGTTTGGATCCACCAGGACTCTTTCTAGAGCTGGCCGCCCAGCCAAACTGAGTAATCAGGGGAGAAGGGCCTTGGTCAGGGAGGTGACCAAGAACCCGATGGTCACTCTGACAGAGCTCCAGCATTCCTCTGTGGAGATGGGAGAACCTTCCAGAAGGACAACCATCTCTGCAGCACTCCACCAATCAGGCCTTTATGGTAGAGTGGCCAGACGGAAGCCTCTGCTCAGTAAAAGGCACATGACAGCCCGCTTGGAGTTTGCCAGAAAGCACCTAAAGGACTCTCAGACCATGAGAAACAAGATTCTCTGGTCTGATGAAACCAAGATTGAACTCTTTGGCCTGAATGCCAAACGTCACGTCTGGAGGACACCAGGCACCTCTCATCACCTTGCTAATACCATCCCTACAGTGAAGCATGGTGGTGGCAGCATCATGCTGTGGGGATGTTGTTCAGCGGCAGGAACTTGGAGACTAGTCAGGACCGAGGGAAAGATGAATGGAGCAAAGTACAGAGAGATCCTTGATGAAGACCTGCTCCAGAGCGCTCAGGACCTCAGACTGGGGTGAAGGTTTACCTTTCAACACGACAACGACCCTAAGCACACAGCCAAGACAACGAAGGAGTGGCTTCGGGACAAGTCTGTGAATGTCCTTGAGTGGCCCAGCCAGAGCCCAGACTTGAACCCCATTGAACATCTCTGGAAAGACCTGAAAATAGCTGTGCAGCGACGCTCCCCATCTAACCTTACAGAGCTCGAGAGGATCTGCAGAGAAGAATGGGAGAAATACCCCAAATATAGGTGTGCCAAGGTTGTAGCTTCATACCCAAGAAGACTTGAGGCTGTAATCGCTGCCAAGGGTGCCCCAACCAAGTACTGAGTAAAGGGTGTGAATACTTATGTACATGCAATATTTCAGTTTTTTATTTTTAATAAATTTGCAAAAATTTCTACAAAACCTTTTTCACTTTGTCATTATGGGGTATTGTGTGTAGATTGATGAGAAAAAAAAAGGAATTTAATCCATTTTGGAATAAGGCTATCTACTACTACTACTTTCGGCTGCTCCCGTTAGGGGTCGCCACAGCGGATCATCCGATCCGCATATTTGATTTGGCAAAGATTTTACGCCGGATGCCCTTCCTGACGCAACCCTCCCCATTTGTCCGGGCTTGGGACCGGCACTAAGGATGCACTGGCTTGTGCATCCTCAGTGGCTGGGATAGCCATTCCATTTATTCCCCCTATTCCATTTTGGAATAAGGCTGTAACATAGCAAAATGTGGGGAAAGTGAAGGGGTGTGAATACTTTCCGGATGCACTGTATATATATTCAGACAGGAATCAACCAAATACCATTTGAACCAATATTTAATGCTGCTGACAGGCGCTCACAGGCTGAAAACACTTTTATTTCATCATTATTTGCATCATACAACTAAATTATATTTAACATGTTTAAGTAGATTTTCATCTCTTGATATTTAAAGGGGGCGACGCCCCTGCGCCCTGTACTGGCCAGCCGCCACAGCTTCAAAACCAGTGAGACGCGAATAACTGTCATAACATTCATATGATCCCCGTACTGAAGTCTTTTTTGGGGGGGGGTCCCCCTTTTTCTCCCCAATTGTATCCGGCCAATTACCCCACTCTTCTGACCCGTCCCGGTCGCTGCCCCACCCCCTCTGCCGATCCGGGGAGGGCTGCAGAGTACCGCATGCCTCCTCCCATACATGTGGAGTCACCAGCTGCTTCTTTTCACCTGACAGTGAGGAGTTTCACCAGGGGGACGTAGCGCATGGGAGGATCACGCTATTCCCCCCAGTCCCCCAACCCCCCCCCCCCCCGAACAGGCACCCCAACCAGACCAGACCAGAGGAAGCGCTAGTGTTGACCATCTTCTCCTATTTGTGAGTCCTTTGGTGGCTGAACAGTCCGATCCTGGATGCACAGTTGCCCTTGCAGACGGGGCATGTAAAAGTGGCCCTGGGAGAGCAGGGGTAGCTTTGCGGGCATGCCTCTTTGCGAGCTTTGCTACGCGGTGTTGTGTGCGCTGGTTTTCCATAGACTTCAGTCCGTGTGAGGCGTGACAGCGCCAGATCCGGCGGCAGGAGGCAAGTTCCTCCAAAGAGGAGGGGTTGATCTGGCATCAGCTAGCAGGAGAAGATACCTGCGCAGAGGTGGTTTTTAAAGTGGCATGGGGGGGGGTGTGCTTCTCCCAACGCCACTGACTTGATTGTCGAGGAGATGGTTCTGATGGCAAGGCGGACCCCCTAGAAACCCAGTTTTTCAGAAATCGCCTTGAAGCTTGCCGCCACTGTGCTCCCTTAGCCCTTTGTCCTCCCACACTCACCCACAAGGCAGTGCAGCGACCAGGACACATACTCACATCCGGGTTCCCACCAATTATTATTTCTGTATTGACGCCCGACCAAGCCGAATCGGCGATCCCCGTGTTGGTCGGCCGCGGAATAGACCGCCACGCTACCCGGAGCCCCCCCCCCCCCCCCGCCACTGAAGTCCTATCTCAGAATTTTGTTATATTTTCACATCTCAATAGCCATGCTGTTGATGCTCCCTGTAAGGAAATAAAATGGAAGGGGGGGGGGGCGGATTCGTGAAGGGGTAATTTTGATCAATTCTGCAATCAGTCATCAGTTAAGGATCTTTCTGCCTGATGTTAAGAGTATGACTTACAAATGGCGAGGGGTCGTTACGACGCTCGGGGCAGTTTATCGGGCTAAACGAGAATGGCCTTTCTACTCATGTTCCCTATATGACAGCGACAAGCAGGTCGTCAATACAGAAATGACCCCGCTGGAGGGCTGACAGACACACACACACACTGCTGCTTGCACACGTTCAGTAAGTACACGCACCTATACATGCACACCTGCAGGCGCACAACACAACACACGCGAATACACAAACCCAGTCGTACCGACACACGCTGCAACAGAGGTGATGCAGAGGTGTGTACTACGTGCACGTGAGACGAGTCCTCAGGCGTGCCGTGCACACGCCCCTCACACCCACAACCACACCCACAACCACACCCACAACCACACACACATACACACCCGGACCACGTGTCGTCAATACACATGCGCATTGATCACCTCCAGATTTACAACGGAAGCATGCGCGCCGTAGACGGCGGGGGATAGATTTTTCCGTTTCCGTGAAGCGCATCAGCGATTTTGTCACCCTTTTAGGGGCAAATCGATGTGATTTGCTTGATGTAAAATGCGACCCCCCCCCCCCCACACACACACACACACCGTCTGGATTGTTATTCAAACATACCTTAAAGTAGGTGGAACCACCGAGACTCTCTCTGATTCTGGTTTACATATCCGGAAATAGGTTTGGATTAGATTTGAGGAGTTTCGATACGCCAGGAGTCAAATGCGCTTTGTCATCCTTCTGATGGGGGAATCAAACCCCCCCCCCCCCCGCCCCCGCCCCCACGTACACCGACCCAAGGGTTGGATTCTGAGGTGATCCCTTATCGACTATCAAGATGGGGACAATACACATATCGATGGTCATGTTACACGACGTCTTGAAACAGCGCTCATGTTATCGCCTTCGTCTGACGCCATTTTGATTTCTAATAAGCTAATTAATTCATACGTTCGTACACCTCCCTCACATTCAAGGTAGGACAGTACTGTAAAGGAGTACTGTACTCCTTTTTGGAGGTGGGGGGGGGGTTCTCCCCGATTGCACTTGGCCAGTTACCCCACTCTTCCGAGCCGTCCCGGCCGCTGCCCCACCCCCTCTACTGGTCCGGGGAGGGCTGCGGACTGCCACATGCCTCCTCCCATACATGTGGAGTCACCAGCCGCTTCTTTTCACCGGACAGTGAGGAGTTTCACCAGGGGGGACGTAGCGCGGGGGAGGATCACGCTATTCCCCCCATCCCCCACCCAAACAGGCGCCCCGACCGGCCAGAGGAGGCGCTAGTGCAGCGACCATGACACGCACAGACATCCGGTTTCCCACCTGCAGACACGACCAATTGTGTGTAGGGACGCCCGCCCAAGCCGGAGGTAACGCGGGGATTCAAATTGGCGATCCATGTGTTGCTAGGCAACGGGATAGACCGCCACGTCCCTCGCATTTTCTAACCTGAACACTTGGTAATGTATCTACAAAATGGCACCTTTAAAGACCCTTTACGATGGATTGATTTTGGTTTACTATGAAAGACAAAGAAAAAAAGGGGGGGGGCAATGTTTCTAAGAAGAACCCTTGAGAGTTAATGGTTTAGTAAAGCAAGGCAGTAATCCTGCTGGGGTTAGAGGTTCCACTCCCTGTGTAACGCCTGTAATGTGACGCTCGCGTCCTGCAGAGTATGAACCTGATTTAAGTTCAGTCTCAGCGTGCAGGGAAACCTCGTCTGTCCCTGAGCTACTGGACCCGTTCTCACTCTGGATGAGGTCTGACAGGGGGTCATGTGTTGGTGTTTATGTTGTTTGTTGGTGTTTATGTTGTTTGATTGTGTTAGTGTTGTTTGTTGGTGTTAATGTTGTTTGATTGTGTTAGTGTTGTTTGTTGGTGTTAATGTTGTTTGATTGTGTTAGTGTTGTTTGTTGGTGTTAATGTTGTTTGATTGTGTTAGTGTTGTTTGTTGGTGTTAATGTTGTTCGTTTGCTTGTGTTAATATTTTTGGTGTTTATGTTTGTTTGTGTTAATGTTATTTGAGTTTATGTTGTTTGTGATATGTTGCAATGGACAACATTTGAGTTTCTAGACTGGTGTCTCTCAATGTATCTCAATGTCTCTCTCTCAATGTCTCTCTCTCAATGTATCTCTCTCAATGTCTCTCTCTCAATGTCTCTCTCTCAATGTCTCTCTCTCAATGTATCTCTCTCAATGTCTCTCTCTCAATGTCTCTCTCTCAATGTCTCTCTCAATGTATCTCTCTCAATGTCTCTCTCTCAATGTCTCTCTCAATGTATCTCTCTCAATGTCTCTCTCAATGTCTCTCTCAATGTCTCTCTCTCAATGTCTCTCTCTCAATGTATCTCTCTCAATGTCTCTCTCTCAATGTATCTCTCTCAATGTCTCTCTCTCAATGTCTCTCTTTCAGTGTCTCTCTCTCAATGTCTCTCTCAATGTCTCTCTCTCTCAATGTATCTCTCTCAATGTCTCTCTCTCAATGTCTCTCTTTCAGTGTCTCTCTCTCAATGTATTTCTCTCAATGTCTCTTTCTCAATGTCTCTCAATGTCTCTCTCTCAATGTATCTCTCTCAATGTCTCTCTCTCAATGTCTCTCTCTCAATGTCTCTCTCTCAATGTATCTCTCTCAATGTCTCTCTCTCAATGTCTCTTTCTCAATCTCTCTCTCAATGTCTCTCTCTCAATGTCTCTCTCTCAATGTCTCTCTCTCAGTGTATCTCTCTCAATGTATCTCTCTCAATGTCTCTCTCTCAATGTCTCTCTCTCAATGTATCTCTCTCAATGTCTCTCTGTCAATGTCTCTCTCTCAATGTATCTCTCTCAATGTCTCTCTGTCAATGTCTCTCTCTCAATGTCTCTCTGTCAATGTCTCTCTCTCAATGTATCTCTCTCAATGTCTCTCTGTCAATGTCTCTCTCAATGTCTCTCTCAATGTCTCTCTCTCAATGTATCTCTCTCAATGTCTCTCTCAATGTCTCTCTTTCAGTGTCTCTCTCTCAATGTATTTCTCTCAATGTCTCTTTCTCAATGTCTCTCAATGTCTCTCAATGTCTCTCTCTCAATGTATCTCTCTCAATGTCTCTCTCTCAATGTCTCTCTCTCAATGTCTCTCTCAATGTCTCTCTCAATGTATCTCTCTCAATGTCTCTCTCTCAATGTATCTCTCTCAATGTCTCTCTCTCAATGTCTCTTTCTCAATGTCTCTCTCTCAATGTCTCTCTCTCAGTGTATCTCTCTCAATGTCTCTCAATGTCTCTCTCTCAGTGTATCTCTCTCAATGTATCTCTCTCAATGTATCTCAATGTCTCTTTCTCAATGTCTCTTTCTCAATGTCTCTCTCTCAATGTCTCTCTCTCAATGTATCTCTCTCAATTCAATTCAATACAATATGTGTTTTATTGGCATGACATGCGTGTACATATTGCCAAAGCATGTAAAACAACATCAACAGAACACAACAATGATTATAATAACAGCAACAACAATGATTATTATATTGAACAACAAGAGTAGCAATAGGTGCCGTCACCCACTGTCTCTCAGGTTGTGGCAGGAAAATATAAATGTTGCTGCAGTGCTCGCCGCTGCCCCCCCTCCTCCAGGACCACCCGCAGCTTACCTGCGTCCTCCATTTCCTGCTACTCTGGAGTCACGTGTCCCAGCTCCTGGACAAAACCCCGGCGCTGTTTTTCAGATGTGTCACATTTAAGGAGGAAGTGCACCTCTGTCCCCACCTCACCTGTCATGCACTGCCCACATGTTCGATGCTCTTTTGGCAGCCACGTCTTTTTGTGTCTCCCCTTTTCAATGGCTAGACTGTGGTCACTGAGCCTGTATTTGGTGAGGATCTGTCGCTGCTTCCTGTCTCTGACAGTTAAGAGGTGTTCTTCCAAATCAGAGTTTGTTTTTAGGGCCTGATAGACTTCTAGTTTGTTTTAAGTTTGATTTCAGCGTTCCAATGTTTCACTTAATTGTTCTTGCTTTGTTTTATAGCCTGATTTATCCTCATGTTGGTTTGTTTATAGCTGATTTATCCTCATGTTGGTTTGTTTATAGCTGATTTATCCTCATGTTGGTTTGTTTATAGCCTGATTTATCCTCATGTTGGTTTGTTTTATAGCTGATTTATCCTCATGTTGGTTTGTTTATAGCTGATTTATCCTCATGTTGGTTTGTTTTATAGCTGATTTATCCTCATGTTGGTTTGTTTTATAGCCTGATTTATCCTCATGTTGGTTTGTTTTATAGCTGATTTATCCTCATGTTGGTTTGTTTTATAGCTGATTTATCCTCATGTTGGTTTGTTTTATAGCTGATTTATCCTCATGTTGGTTTGTTTTATAGCTGATTTATCCTCATGTTGGTTTGTTTTATAGCTGATTTATCCTCATGTTGGTTTGTTTATAGCTGATTTATCCTCATGTTGGTTTGTTTATAGCTGATTTATCCTCATGTTGGTTTGTTTATAGCTGATTTATCCTCATGTTGGTTTGTTTTATAGCTGATTTATCCTCATGTTGGTTTGTTTTATAGCTGATTTATCCTCATGTTGGTTTGTTTATAGTCTGATTTATCCTCATGTTGGTTTGTTTTATAGCTGATTTATCCTCATGTTGGTTTGTTTTATAGCTGATTTATCCTCATGTTGGTTTGTTTTATAGCTGATTTATCCTCATGTTGGTTTGTTTTATAGCTGATTTATCCTCATGTTGGTTTGTTTTATAGCTGATTTATCCTCATGTTGCTTTGTTTTATAGCTGATTTATCCTCATGTTGGTTTGTTTTATAGCTGATTTATCCTCATGTTGGTTTGTTTTATAGCTGATTTATCCTCAAGTTGGTTTGTTTTATAGCTGATTTATCCTCATGTTGGTTTGTTTTATAGCTGATTTATCCTCATGTTGGTTTGTTTTATAGCTGATTTATCCTCAAGTTGGTTTGTTTTATAGCTGATTTATCCTCATGTTGGTTTGTTTTATAGCTGATTTATCCTCATGTTGGTTTGTTTTATAGCTGATTTATCCTCATGTTGGTTTGTTTTATAGCTGATTTATCCTCAGGTTGGTTTGTTTTATAGCTGATTTATCCTCAAGTTGGTTTGTTTTATAGCTGATTTATCCTCATGTTGGTTTGTTTTATAGCTGATTTATCCTCATATTGGTTTGTTTTATAGCTGATTTATCCTCATGTTGGTTTGTTTTATAGCTGATTTATCCTCATGTTGGTTTGTTTTATAGCTGATTTATCCTCATGTTGGTTTGTTTTATAGCTGATTTATCCTCATGTTGGTTTGTTTTATAGCTGATTTATCCTCATGTTGCTTTGTTTTATAGCTGATTTATCCTCATGTTGCTTTGTTTTATAGCTGATTTATCCTCATGTTGGTTTGTTTTATAGCTGATTTATCCTCATGTTGGTTTGTTTTATAGCTGATTTATCCTCATGTTGGTTTGTTTTATAGCTGATTTATCCTCATGTTGGTTTGTTTTATAGCTGATTTATCCTCATGTTGGTTTGTTTTATAGCTGATTTATCCTCATGTTGGTTTGTTTTATAGCTGATTTATCCTCATGTTGGTTTGTTTTATAGCTGATTTATCCTCATGTTGGTTTGTTTTATAGCCTGATTTATCCTCATGTTGGTTTGTTTATAGCTGATTTATCCTCATGTTGGTTTGTTTATAGCTGATTTATCCTCATGTTGGTTTGTTTTATAGCTGATTTATCCTCATGTTGGTTTGTTTTATAGCTGATTTATCCTCATGTTGGTTTGTTTATAGTCTGATTTATCCTCATGTTGGTTTGTTTTATAGCTGATTTATCCTCATGTTGGTTTGTTTTATAGCTGATTTATCCTCATGTTGGTTTGTTTTATAGCTGATTTATCCTCATGTTGGTTTGTTTTATAGCTGATTTATCCTCATGTTGGTTTGTTTTATAGCTGATTTATCCTCATGTTGCTTTGTTTTATAGCTGATTTATCCTCATGTTGGTTTGTTTTATAGCTGATTTATCCTCATGTTGGTTTGTTTTATAGCTGATTTATCCTCATGTTGGTTTGTTTTATAGCTGATTTATCCTCAAGTTGGTTTGTTTTATAGCTGATTTATCCTCATGTTGGTTTGTTTTATAGCTGATTTATCCTCATGTTGGTTTGTTTTATAGCTGATTTATCCTCATGTTGGTTTGTTTTATAGCTGATTTATCCTCAGGTTGGTTTGTTTTATAGCTGATTTATCCTCAAGTTGGTTTGTTTTATAGCTGATTTATCCTCATGTTGGTTTGTTTTATAGCTGATTTATCCTCATATTGGTTTGTTTTATAGCTGATTTATCCTCATGTTGGTTTGTTTTATAGCTGATTTATCCTCATGTTGCTTTGTTTTATAGCTGATTTATCCTCATGTTGCTTTGTTTTATAGCTGATTTATCCTCATGTTGGTTTGTTTTATAGCTGATTTATCCTCATGTTGGTTTGTTTTATAGCTGATTTATCCTCATGTTGGTTTGTTTTATAGCTGATTTATCCTCATGTTGGTTTGTTTTATAGCTGATTTATCCTCATGTTGGTTTGTTTTATAGCTGATTTATCCTCATGTTGGTTTGTTTTATAGCTGATTTATCCTCATGTTGGTTTGTTTTATAGCTGATTTATCCTCATGTTGGTTTGTTTTATAGCTGATTTATCCTCATGTTGGTTTGTTTTATAACTGATTTATCCTCATGTTGGTTTGTTTTATAGCTGATTTATCCTCATGTTGGTTTGTTTTATAGCTGATTTATCCTCATGTTGGTTTGTTTTATAGCTGATTTATCCTCATGTTGGTTTGTTTTATAGCTGATTTATCCTCATGTTGGTTTGTTTTATAGCTGATTTATCCTCATGTTGGTTTGTTTTATAGCTGATTTATCCTCATGTTGATTTGTAGCTGATTTATCCTCATGTTGGTTTGTTTTATAGCTGATTTATCCTCATGTTGGTTTGTAGCTGATTTATCCTCATGTTGGTTTGTTTTATAGCTGATTTATCCTCATGTTGGTTTGTTTTATAGCTGATTTATCCTCATGTTGATTTGTAGCTGATTTATCCTCATGTTGGTTTGTTTTATAGCTGATTTATCCTCATGTTGCTTTGTTTATAGCTGATTTATCCTCATGTTGGTTTGTTTTATAGCTGATTTATCATAATCTTTGTTTGGAATACAGTGCTGACCTGAGGTTGGTTGGTCTTAGTATTTGTTAAAGGGTTAGTGAGTCTCAGAGCCAGCTGCTTCAGGGGACTCTTTGTGGGGTTCAGTTCTTGGGTTTTCAGAGCTTTAAAGTGCAATGTATTTGTTGGGCTTATATTTAAGTGCATCCAGAAATTTAGAGATCTTTTTTGTACATTTATCAATAATGGAAACCAGCTTAATTCTGCCCTGCATGTGTTGTTTGCTGTTTTCCTTTGTGTTTTCAGAGTCATTCTACAGAATTCAGCATGTGGGGTTTCTGCTGGATGCTTGTCCCATCTAGTGTAGCTGGAAAGACTGAGTGGACCCCATACCTCACTTCCACATAGCGCAATGGGCAGAATTACACTGATATACCGATCTCCATCTGGTGCAAACTGTTTGATAATGTTAAAGAATTTATTTTTAATTGCATATAGAGCTCTGCCAGCTTTTTGTTTTAGGTTATTCACCGCCCTACTGAAACTCCCCGATGCTGTAGACCAAGGTAAGTATACTGCATCGTATGCTCTGATGGCACCTGACATCTGGGCTTCTTCTGGAAGATCATTACTTTTGTCTTTTCTGGATTTATTGCCAGGGCCCAGTGCTGGCAATAGTCCTCAAGCAGGTCTAGTAGTTGTTGCAGCCCATCTGTGGTTGGTGACAACAAAACTAGATCATCCGCATAAAGCAAAAATTTTACTTCCATGTCATACAGGGGGATGACATGGAAGTAAAATGTCTCTCAATGTCGCCCTCAATGTCTCTCTCTCAATGTATCTCAATGTCTCCCTCTCTCTCGCTCTCTCTCTCAATGTATCTCAATGTCTCTCTCTCCCAATGTCTCCCTCAATGTCTCTCTCTCTCTCTCTCAATGTATCTCAATGTCTCTCTCCCCCAATGTCTCCCTCAATGTCTCTCTCTCTCTCAATGTATCTCAATGTCTCCCTCTCTCTCTCTCTCTCTGTCAATGTATCTCAATGTCTCTCTCTCCCAATGTCTCCCTCAATCTCTCTCTCTCTGTCAATGTATCTCAATGTCTCTCTCTCCTAATGTCTCCCTCAATGTCTCTCTCTCTCTCAATTCAATTGAATTCAATATGTGCTTTAGTGGCATGACATACGTTTGTGTACATATTGCCAAAGCATGTAAAACAACAACACAACACAACAGAGATTATGATATCAAACAACAACAAAAGCAATAGGTG